>NW_010524450.1:17397-28493 GCF_000687285.1 Phaethon lepturus | reverse complement strand
GGCAGCGCCCTTTGGCGTCCATTGTCCGCGTTGGCCTCGTCGCATCTCTGCCCGCATCCTGCCTGGCACGCTGCTTGTGCCAGGGCACCGAGGGCAGGGGAGGGCAGCTCGCTTGTCTTTTTGGCGTTGCTTACATGTAGAGCCATTGGTAAATTATTAATGATAAGTGGAGTGGATCGACGGGTGGCCAGGCCAGCCAGCACGTGGCGTGGTGCGTCTGTAGCAATGGCACCAGGGCGGGAGTCCCAGCAGGAGAATTTGTGGTCAGGACCCACAGGTGACGTTTCCTCTTTTTAGCCCTAAAGATGTCTGGACACCAAGAGGGTCGCAGCCATCCGTGGCTGTGTGCCTGCTCCTGGGCACCCCAGCCAAGGTCACGAACGGGCATTTATGCTTGCAATTATTTCCCCGTTTCCAGATTGTGCCCAATTTCCAGGCAGCGCCCAACCCGCAGAGCCTGACAGGAGCCCTATCATGGAGGGAGAGAGCCTGCTGGTGCGATGAGTGGCTGGGACATTGCTGACCCTTGTCAAGCCTGGCAGAGGAGTGTGAGGCTGTGCCGGCCAGGCAGGGTTGCCAGTGGCTTGGGAGCGGTGCCTTTGGCATGGCGGGCTCCCAGGCTTTGCTCCCCCAGCTGCCAGCTTCCTCCTCACCCCTGCTCCTGGCACCACTGGTTCGGGCTCCGCTCATCCCACACTGGGTCCTATCTTGACATGAGCTTTTTTTTTCCTGGAGCTGGAGTGGGACACTTTGAAAACGCTGCCATGAACTTCTAAAAAGTTACCATCAGCAAAGATACTGCCAGCCCCAACCTTCCCATGCCACATCCTAGCCCTGCTCGCAGGCAGGAGACGCCGATATCTTCTCCCGTTTTCACCAAGAGCAAAATGAAACCATGGAAGGGTGCAAGCTCTTGCCCAGTTTCAGTGTGTGTGTTACTCAAAAATGAGTGAGAAGTTTGGACATTACAAAAAAAACCAGCAGCGGGCTGATTTCTGCTCTCTGGCTCTGGGGCAATTCCTCTGGGATCCCTGGGGTTGTATCGATGGCCAGGCAGCAGAGTTTGGCTCTCATTAAGTGGTTTATGGGATTTTTAGTTTTCATTTAGCCAAAAAATAAGAAGGGGGAAAAAATTCAAAGAAGTATTTGGTGTGGAAAACCAAAAGACGTTCAAAACCTTCTAGGCTGGCCAGAAGGGATCCCTTTGTGGGGACAGATGGGTTAGGGGGAACGAGAAGCGTTTGGGAGCGGGGCTGAGCTGGGCGCCTTGAACCTGGTGGTTTCAGAAGGGATGCTGAGCGCCAGCCCCGGCTCCCGTGGTTTGGCGTGTGCTGCCGTGGGGTGCTCAGCAAGCAGGAGGTGGGCAGCACGGCGCTCGATGGGGTCTGCCCTGTGCATTGCCCTTCATGTGTCATCCTCGAGCTGCCCAGCAAGGCAGAGGTGGAGGTTTTGTGGTCTGTCACCCGTCCGACGGCAGCCCTGCCCACCTGTGCCGAGTGTCTCGCTGCTTGGGGTGTGAGCGTGCTGGTGGGTGCCGTTCGGTATGGGGGGCCCGGCGCTGCCCCTCCCTCCTCTCTCCCCCTGGGATGTCTGCCTGGCCCATGGGGCAAAGCCGCGGCGCGGTTGTGTTTCAGCACTAGCCCAAGTTGGATAAAGGTGTCAGCTGTGTGGGTTTCCCCTTGGTTTTCACCCCGTTGTAAAGCGCGGAGGAGATCTTATCATCTTCAGGTTTCAGTTCACTGGTCTTTTGTGAGGGTTTTTTTCTTTTTTCTTTGAGTAACATGATTGAGGATCGCTCAGAGGAGCAGAGGTGCCAGGAGGCAGCACAGGAAGGAAAATGACTGGCATGTTCATCCCCGGAGGATTGGGGACAGTAGCAGTGCTCATGCGGGTGAGAGTGGAGCCGTGATTTGGGAAGGGGCCGCAGGCACCCCTCTCTGTGCCAGCTCCGGAGACCAGCCATCCCTGGGAAGGAGCCACTGGCAGTCAGGCTGCAGCTCCTGCCCGGGTCTCCCACCAAAAGAGCCCAAATTAACTGAATAAATTATTCCTGTGTTCAGCACCAAATGCCAGAGAACATGTTGCCAAGGCTGGAATTTCTCACTTGATCCAACTAACCCTTGTGTCCATGCAAACAGCCACATATGTGTCACCAGCCGAGCACGTGCTGGAAGCTTTTGCCCTGATCTTCTCGGAGCATCTGGGGCTGCACGTGGCGCACAGTGCCCGTTCCCATGCGGAGAGTCCCCAGGGGCACCGCAGAAAGGACTGTTGGACCCTCATGTCCCACATGCTGATGGCATGGTTGGAGACCCGGGCGTACGGGAGGTGCTCCCCTGGCCTCCGCCGTCCCTCTGGGTACGAGGACAGGCGAGATGAGTGTGGATGCTCAGGGCATCAACTCCACAGAGTTAAACAATGCAAATGCAATCTCGGGGAGGAACTGGGGGTGATGAGTCAAATCCGTATTTTAAAAAAACCTGTGTGTGGGGGAGAGAAGTGTTGAGCAAAGGTGAAGAAGGCACCAGTTGGCACTTCCCTTAGACATGCTGCCGGTGCCTGGCTGAGCATCAGCATCACGTCCCGACCGAGGTCTCAAGGCCACAGTGGTCCAGGGAATCATCTCCCAAGGGCTTGATGCTCTCATTCTGGAGGCTTGGAGGACTCCTTTCCACCGGGGCTGTACGGCAGCATCTCCCGATGTAGCCCCCGTCCTCCAATGTGTCTTTGCTTGTGCTGTTGGGAGGGGAGGAAAGTTCCTGAAACCAACCGTGGGCAGAGCCAGCCACACCGTGGGCTTCGTCCTGGCACCACCGAAGTGGAGGGGTATCCTGCTGCCTGCTTCCGTTGGGAGTGAGATTGGGCCTTCTGCGATAATTCCTGATATTCATAATTTATAGAGAAGCCAAATTGAATTATTAATACGGAAAATTCAGATAACATTAACAATTCTCAGTTTATAACAGTTTCCCATTAATAAGGAAAATTGGAAATTTATCACTACATCTGTTCATTAAAACTCACTATTTTCTTTTTCTTTTGGTGTTTTAAATGAAAGCAGAGAAATAAACGAAGAGGAAAAGCCATTTATTCGCTATTTCTCTGGGCAAAGTCAGCCAATAATTTTTAATAAAGTCTTTGCCATTATACATGGAGGGGAAACCAGCCTGTAATGAAAGCAGCTTCTCAGACATGGCTGTGGCATTGCTCGGCCGTAGAACAAATAACTCGGAAACACACCCCGTTTCTTCTCTTTGTGGGAACCTTTAAGCTGCATGGTAGTTTTCTAATTTCCCTCCCTCCCCAGCAGCTCTCCTTGCTTTCAGCATGTGTTGCTCCTGGCTCCAAGGAGTGAATTTTAACGCCTCCCCTGCTTCTTTCAGAGATGGCGGATTCCTATGCCTGTAAAGGTGGAAGGAAAACTGCAGGCTCTAACAAACCCGCTGCCAGCAAAGAAAGCAGGACAGAGACGAGGATAAACCCGCCAGCAGAGCTGCCCAAGCTCGGTAAGGAACAGTTTTTTAATTTTCATGGGGGTGGATGGGGCACAGAGGATAAGCCCAGGAGCAGGGATGGGGGGGGCAGCTGCCAAAACGAGGGTTGCAAGTGCATCAGGTCTCAGCACGCCTCTGCTCCTCACTTTGACCCACCGGCGTGGGCCGTGCTGGGCCAAAAAAGCCCCAGGCCCTCGGAGCTGCAGAGAGCTGGTCCCTGGGAATGGGAGGGGAGGGATGGAGACGGCCTCTCCCTTTCGCGGGGCATGCATCTGGCTTAACGAGATGGGTGTCCTGCCGCCTATTTATCGTGTTGGTAGCTAAGCGTTACATCAAAGGATGGAAAGGCTTAAATGAGTTCAGACCATCTGCTGTTCCCGTGTCGCAGCCCCCGGGATGGAGGCTTGCGAGCGTACGAGCCCCAGGGGACCCGCTGGCTAAGGGCTGTCACTCTGATGGATAGCCGATTTCTCTATCCAGGAATCTCCAGCCCCAGGGAGATTTTTCTCCTGTCTGCTTATGCTGGGCAGATCCCCTCTGCGGGCACGGAGAGGCTTCTGCTGTCTTTACCCTGGCAGCCCTGGACGCTGCGGGTTGCCTGAACGCAGAATGAGGGTTAGACCCCAGAGATGTATCTCAGACCAGACACCCAAAATTGGTGGCCTCACGGGAAACAGCTGTGCCCTAAGTGTTTCTCAAATGCCACTCTTCCCTTGGGGCGGTTGAAGCTGTAATTGCTGGCAGAGGGTGTAACTTATTGCTAGGGGGAATGAACTCCAGCTGCCTGCGGTGTGAACATATCTGTGTATAGGAGAGCATTTTTCCCTGCACCACATCTTATCAGCACCTTTAAAAGTAGAAAAGTGCTCCCTCCCCCGCCTTTTTTTTTAGCCTTTCCTTCTGGTTTAGGTGGACTGAAAAAGCGATGAGGTGGAGTGAAGGACACTTCGTGATGAAGCTATTGGGACTTCCAGCTAGGAAGCTAGGAAAGTGCTGGAAATGTTTGCTTGGGGTGAATTAGGCTTGATGTGGACTGAGGAGACAGGGAACTCCCTGCAGTCGCTTTGCTGGCCCCCTCTGATGCAGCAGCCTGCTTGGTGCAGGGAGCATCCTTTCCAAGCCAGGTCTTGGTCCAGAGAAGCCTCGAGTTCGTCGACAAGCCACCCCCCTTTCTAAAGAGCGTGCTGTTCCCACCCGGCTGACTTGGCACACGGCTGTGGTGACCTGCTGCAAGGGCGTGTGGCCACAGTGCCAGCCATGACACTGAGCACTGCCAGGTTCGTGTCTTCTGCAAGCGTCTAGAAAGTCCAGGGTTTAGTGTGGGAGTGGGATGTAGGAAGAGGAGACGTGTTTTCTGCTCCTCCCATCCCTGTCCTCACTGTCCCCAGCCAGCAGCTGGTCAATGAGGGCATTGAGGGGTGACTGGACTGGGTGCTCTTGTGCACTGGTTTGTCATAAAACGTCCCTGAAAGTTCTGAAACTTGTGCAAGTTGTGAAAAGGAGAGGCGAGCTGTCACTGAGCATCTGTGCAAGCCGCAGCCCCGGACGTACCTGGCTCCCAGGGAGAGCTGTCTGGAAGGACGAGGGTGTGCTGCTGTGGGATATTTTGAATTTGGAATACTTTGAAGAGTTTGTGAAAGAAAACAGGGAGCGCAATCAGCAGGTAATGGCAGTCTTGTGAGCTTTTGCTGCAAAACCTGTATAATTTGGTGTTTTTTCCTAAACTCCCAGTTCACGCAGTCCCGTGATGTGCAAGAAACGTAGCTCCGTTTCATGTGCAGGTTGAGGCTCTCGCTTCCACGAGCATGGAGGAAGACCCTGAGTGCATGGTCTAAGAGCAGTGGAGAAAATACAAAGTGCAGAGGGCAGCTGCGGTGCACAAACGTCCTTCACGGGCACTACAAGGGTTTTGAATGAAGCCTGCACAGTTGCTCCAGAACTAGCACGGTTTGGGGCCAAGCTTGCAAAACCCTCCCCTCTCCTTCGGGGCATGAGCCGTTTTGGAGCAGGAGCCAGGCAGGTAGGAGTCCAAACCGGACAGGATGTTTTCGGGACAGCTTAGAGGCCGCTTTGCAGGGCGGGCAGGTAATTGGCTTTTTAGGGACTTTTTCTTATAGTCCATAAGGGTCACCACCTCCTGCAGACAAGGCCTTCTGGGCTAGTAAGTGACACCAGGGACTTTGCTGCCATTGTGAGCTGAAGTATCTGGTCTGGCGCTCGGCAGTTTAACGTGCTTGTGTTTGGCGTGCGCAAATGCGACACTGGAGTTGTAGTCTTCGTAGTCTCCCCTGGTTGCGCTTTCTGGTTGAACTGGGCACGTTTCTGCCCCACTGGCATTTAGCCCGTGCTCAGGATGCCGCAAGAGTCTGCTCCGAGCACACACAGAGCCATGAACCCTTGCGAAGGTGTTTCCATGGCTTCTCCTCCACACCTGAGCCCCCCAAGCGCTGCCTTGCCCTGTCCTTGCCCCCTGGCCATCCCCACCCCTGCGGCTCCCTGTGTGCTTGTCACATCCCCTGGGCCAGTGTCCTTCTCCAGCCCTGGGGCTTCTCGGCCACACCGGCCATGCAAAGGGGGTGGAGGATTTCTGTCCTCAACAGCTTACCCAGGGCCCCGCACCCCTGCCTATGTGCAGATTTATTTTGCTAAGTGGTGTAGTTGAAGGATTTCTTCCAACCCAAATGGAAGGATGGTTTTCCAAAGCAAGCCCCAGCTGTACTGAAACTGCCGTGTGTAAATGAAGGAGGAGGGGTCGGCAAACCCCAGGAGAAGCAGCCGTTGCCTATGCAGGCATCGGCAGGGGTAGGGACTGTGCACTGAAGTGGAGGGAAGCTGGCATTCCCTTCCAAAGGGGAATCTCTGTCCTTGCCAGGGCCAGGGCACAGCAGCCCAGAGCCAAGGCAGACCCCATGAGGAGCAAGGGAGCCGGCCAGGCAGCAGGATTGCCGGGATGGTGGCTCCTCCAGCACGGCTGGCCGGACAGCGGGAGACGTGTGCTGCATCTGTTTGCAGGAAATGCAACCAGTGACAAAACCGAAGGCAGGAAGAAAGGACGACCCAAGGCCGAGAACCAGGCGCTGAAAGACATCCCCGTAAGATCCCACGTGCTCTGATCCCTGATGCCCTCCCTACCTCGCTCCCTCTGACTTGCCCTTCGCGTCTTGCTGCGCTGTGCGCTCCAGCCAGCCTCGCTCAGGATTAAACCTGCCTTCCCAGTGGTTTAATCTTCAGAGCAGCCTTGTCTTGGAGTCGGCAAGATCTTGGCCCCTAAATCCCCTCCATGCCAGCACCCAGCATCCTCCAAAACTCTGGTGGGGAGCAGTAACCCTCCTCCAGCCTGCCCTTCCTGGGGCCATTCCCAGATGAACTGGATTCTCTCTCAGACACATCAGGTTTGCCTAATGAGCCGGCAGCACTGGCAAGGGGGTGATTTATTCCCCGCAGAGTTGTGCTGTTTAATTCCAGCATGGTAGCGTGGACAACACACAGAGCAGTTTGTCGTGAAAGCATGGGCACGGGGTGATTTACTGACTGGATGAAATGTGGAGTGGTTAAATCACCCGGGTGACTTCTGGCCTGATTTATTCCCCAGCCTGCCCAGGAGCGTGTGTGCGCTCTGGGAGGCATGGTAAGTTAAATTCTCAGGAGGAGCCATTAGCTTGTAGAGCCTGCAGCTCCATCCCAGCACCCCTCACTGGAGGGAGCACCACTGCACTGAAACACAGCCCTGGGGTCTACTTTGCAGCTGCACAGTGGGAAGGGGTGGACAGGAACGATTGGAGGTCCCTTGTGCCCCCTCCGGCCCCCTCGGGATAAACCTGCACGCACCCAGCACGCGGTGCTCTTTGTTCAGCTGTGTCTCTCATCTCTCCTGTTCCCAGCTCCCCCTGATGAACCAGTGGAAGGATGAATTCAAAGCCCACTCCAGGGTGAAATGTCCCAATTCAGGCTGCTGGCTGGAGTTCCCCAGCATTTATGGCTTGAAGTACCACTATCAGCGCTGCCAGGGGGTAAGAGACCGGAGGGCTGTGTGTCCTTTCCAGTGGCCAGCTCTTCCACTGCCATCTACAGGGTAAAGCCCCTCTCAGGTCTTGAATCCCAGGAAAAATGTGAGATTAAAATGGGAAGGGCAGAGGTGGGCCAGGGGCAGCTTGTGAGGTGTGTATGAGAGGGACTGGGGTCCCTCCAGCTCAGTGTGAGGTCTGGCCTGGGGGGCATCATGGACCGTTGGTAACCACGGAGGGGCAGAAGAGTATTACACACGATTTGTGTTTGTGCCTGTGTCAGAAAAAGCCTATCCCTTTTGTGATCTAACATCCATGCCTGCCTGCTCTGCACAGGGTGCTATCTCAGAGAAGCTGACCTATTCGTGCTCGTACTGCGAAGCTGCCTTCACCTCCAAAACCCAGCTAGAAAAGCATCGGCTCTGGAATCACTTGGACCGGCCAGTGCCAACCAGCAAAGCAGAAAACAAAGTGCCGAAGGCCATTGGGAAGAGTAGTGGCAAGAAAAGGTACCAGGCTGTGGCTGGGCTGCGTGGTGGTGGCATAGGGACGGCTGGGAGAAGGGGAGTGTGCCCACCTCCATTCCCATGATCTGGGCTGGCAAGGGGGGAGAGGTGTCAGGACGTTTCTCTAACAACCCCTCTTTAAACAAGCCCTCTGTGCTTTGCCCTAGAGCTGCTGAGAGTTCAGCTTGCCCCACCATCCATCCCAAACAGGCAAAGACGGAAAAAGCCGTGGCCCAGGACCACGCTGAGAATGGCGAGTGCCTGGCAGAGAGCCGGGAGAGCAAGGAGTTTCAGATCGCAGCAGCGGAGGCAATGGCAGCCGCCACCCCCACGGCGAAGTCCTCGAGTGGCAAGGATGTGGTGCAGCAGGGGGGCAGCCAGGCCTCACTGCAGGAGGAAGACCCCGAGAGGATGAAGCACAGTAAGATTAGAGCCTGGGGCTACGCTGGTTCAGGAGCCCAGAGAGGAATGTCCTGCGGGAAGGGAAGGGGCTCTGCTGCCAGTGTCTCTCTGAATGTATCCAAGCCTTTTTCCAACATCCTGATAGTTTGCCCCCCTGGTTACCTGCAACAGTGAGTTCCACTGAGAGTTAAAACCAGGTTGCAGCTGTGCTAGAGGTATTTCTGTAGGACCTATAGGTTTGGCAATGGATTGAATTTCCTGCAGCATAACAAGCTGCCATGTCAGTCTGTCTGTCCTCACCGAGTGTGGCAGTTTAAACCAGTGTGCATCTGTTTTTTTAAGGAAAACACAAAAAATGTCTGAGAGGCTCACTCCATTACCACTGCGGGGCTGGCAGGCAGGGCCACGGTTGTCCCCATCAAGGCATGGATGGGTTTACACTGCTTGCAGCTCCAAAGTGAACCACCACCAGCCACCTTAGCTGCTGCGGCTGTCGAAACCATGCGGCTTTTGGAGCTAGGCAGAGCCATGACTTCCACTGTTTGAACTGGCCTTGGATAGCATTATTTTTCCTGCTTTTGTGGGGTGGGAAGCAGCGTCCTGTTACTGTCTGGTGGGGTGGCTGCTTCATTCAACAGCCCTATATTTCACAGGGCTAAAGGCCTCCCCAAGGCAATCCACTCCTGACATGGAGTGTGTGCCCCCCACCTTGCCTTAGGACTGCTGAAACCCCCCAGCAGTACAGTTATTTGACCAAATCTCTCTCTCTGTTTCTCTCTTTTGAGTCAGGAAGGAAACAGAAAACTCCTAAGAAATTTACGGGGGAGCAGCCATCCATCTCGGGGACATTTGGACTGAAAGGTAATACAGGGATTTCTCTGGTCAGCTGTAGGGTTGTAGCTTCTCCCTCGGGAGTTTCAGGGAAGCCCCTTCCCCAAGAGCCCCCTCTGTGGTGGAGGTACATGACAGCCACCCCGAGCCTGGGGCTATCATGCTGGAGGAACTGGTGCAGGGTGTCCTGAAGTGAATGAAAGGCAGCAGCAGAGCTGGCACTGATAACTCCCTGCCTGCTCTGCTTGGGACCCTGTTGCTGGGAAATGAGGGAAGAGAGGAAAGGATCCGGGTATGTCCAGCTGTAACACGAGAGTAACGAGCTGCTCATACAAGCAAGACACGAGAAACATCATCTATCATCCCACCATCCTGGGATGTCACAGGATTTCCAACGGCCTCAAGAAGGGTTTCTGCTGCGTAGAAAGGCTGGGTGACGCATCCATCCCTCAGACATTGTCTCCAATGCTGGTCGCCCACATTCAACAAAATGAATTCAAGGGGGAAGAGACATGTTGCTGGGGTGTTTTCTGAGAGGAGGCTCAGAAGTTGGCTGCTTCAGCCTGATAAAGCAAAAGTGAGTGGTACTTGGGGCTGTGCTCCATAAATACACCCAGCTGAGTACAAAGGAGGGAGGAAACCTGGAGCATCCCTGGCATGAGAGCAACTGGATTTGGACTGGCTGTGAAATTTGTCCAACCCAGGAAATAAAAAGCAGGTTTCCAGGCACTGCAGGAGGCAGCATCTTCCAGTACAAGAGGCACTCAGGGGAGCGGCACTAATGGCTTTGAAGGAATTAAAACACTTAGCGAAGAGCAGGCTGGATGTGGTCTCTGCAATTTCTTGTCCCCTGGCTCCTGGGAAGTCTGAGGTTGTCTCCCTTCCCCACAGAGGCACTGCCATAGGCTGAAACATCTGCTGCGGGTTCCTTGAGAATAAGCTGGTCCTCCCAGTGACCCGCTGCCTCAAATAGAGAGTGACGATTGGGCAGGCGTTTGCCTACATGCCCCAGGTTCAACATAGCAGTTTGCTCCCCAAAGACCAGGCTGCCACCAGCCTGTCGTGGGTTGCTGTCTCCATTCAGACCCTGGGTTTGCAAGAGTTGTGACTCACAAGTTCAGGGGAATGTAGACCCTCGTGGGGCAGGTGTGGATCTGACCCTGGCAGACACAGTGCTGAAATACACATGTTTTTTTGGGGGGTGGACCTAGGGAAGAGCCCCGCTCCGCTCTTTGCTAGCCTTTCCAAAGCATCATTTGCAAGTTGTGTCTTCCATTTCTTACATCGGTCCAGGAGCTGCCGAGGAATTCTGCGCAGCAGAGGGGGATCGGGCAGCACTGCCACTGCCAGCGTGCCCTCAGCATGTGCTGACCCTCCTCCTGCTCGTTAGCCCCGCTTGGTGCAGGGAGGATGCTTCAGTGGCAGTGATGCCTTTGGCAGGCTGAATGGGAAGCACACGCTTTGCCTGTGCAGTCGTGCGGGGACAAGGCGGGAGCGTGGATGCGCTCGGGAGTAGCTGGCTGAGAGCCTGGCACTCTGCCTGCACGGAGAGTCCTGCCTTTGGGTTCCTCTCGGCTTTGCAGGCAGGCTTGGTGACAGTCGCCAACAACCCAGGGGGGCTGCGCCGGGTTTCCTGTTCCCTGTGTGCCTGTCGCCTGCTCACCCCTCCTCTCCTTCTGTTTCTTCCTGACCCTTCCCAGCACTCAGTGGGACTGGGAGAGACCTATGTTTATTGTGACAGTTGTGTACCGATCCAGGGACAAAAGGTCCTGCGGGATCTGGTGTGAGAGCCTAGGGTTTGCCCTGTTTTCTAAGAGGGACCCCGGTTCCTTGGTGTAAGCAGTTAGACAGCAGTTAGA
>NW_010524450.1:3198-17366 GCF_000687285.1 Phaethon lepturus | reverse complement strand
AGGAACACTGCTTTTCTATCCTGAATTTGCTGTTCCAATTTCTCCTTTAGCTTCTTGCAAAATGCCCTTTTGCCTCCTCCCCAGCCTGTCTTCCCCACAGTCTGCCTTGCTAGAAGCATCCTACCCCACTTTGCGGTGGGGTTTCCATAGTTCATAAACTGCTTGTGTTGGGGAAAATGATTCTCTTTACAAAACACCACAAGCCGTTATGATGCTGCTTGTCATAATTATGGACTACATAAACAGCCTTGGCAGATCTACAGCCAGCTCAGGTCAGAGGTAGAGACTTTCTACCTGCTAAATGCAAGTTGGTCTGATGGTATTAAAGCAAGCACTGAATAAAAATCCCCTCCCTCTACAGGTCTGGTCAAAGCAGAGGACAAGGCGAAAGCCCATCGAGCCAAGAAGCTGGAGGGGAACACCAACATGGAGGAGCTGAAAAAGAAACCCCCAGGAGCTGGCGTGAAGAAGGAAGCGGCTGTGCATCTACCAGCAGGTGAGACTGGTGAAGGCAAAGCACAGGCAGCAGCTCTGCTTGCAGCTTAGCTGCTTAGCAGCTCAGTCGTGCGGTCTGCTCTGAGCCTGCACATCCCCACCTTCACGCCATGGTCCTCACCTTCACCTGTATGCCTCCTGACCCAGTGGGCTGTTTGCTGGGTGAGATTTCTAGCAGATTGGTGAGCAAAAGCAGCCCGTAATCAAAAGTGGGAGCATGCAGCTCCTGCCCTTTTGAGGTTTAGCACAGATGTGGGGACAGCCGCTGCTCCTAACATACTGGTGCAGCCACAACTAACATCCCAAAAGGGGTACCCTATCTTCGCCTCGCTGCCAGGACAGACTGCTGCAAGAGTTGGGAGATGGTAGCCAAATC
This sequence comes from Phaethon lepturus, assembly GCF_000687285.1. Lineage (NCBI taxonomy): Eukaryota > Metazoa > Chordata > Aves > Phaethontiformes > Phaethontidae > Phaethon > Phaethon lepturus. The sequence goes on along the minus strand of NW_010524450.1, from coordinate 16,495 downwards.
CTGGTTTCAGTGTGCCCACGGTTCAGGTCAGTGCCTGGGATGGTGGCATTTTTCTAACATTATCTCTGTGAATGATGCCAGCACATAGCTCTGGGCATAATTATGTCTTCTTTGAGGTGCAGCCTACACCCCAGCACAGGTTGCTGACTTTCCTTGGGACCTCTGACAGCAGGAGGAACACAGGATGTGCAAGATAAACACAGCTGCAATGCCTTACACTGCTTTCAAATTCAAATAAACGGCACTCTGATCTCACAGCAGCCGTGCAAAAGCAACCAAATAAACAGACTTGGTGGATTTTATTCAGACCGAGCTTCCCTTGCTGGAAGCCCAGCACTGTTCTGCTGAGAACACGGCATGAACTCTAGACCTGGGAGCAGGTTTTGGCCCCACGTATCTCTTATTTTGGGGTTTTTTTTAAGCTGGTCACAGCCATTCAAATAAACACATGCCTGGAAGCTAGCACTCCCCCAGCTGCCTGTGTTTTTGCTGGGAAGAGGGGTGCCAGGGAAGCTTTCCAGGCACACGTCCGGATGGAGCCGAGATGTTCACCTTTGTTTCACTCCCGCTAATTGTTTTGTTTGGCAGGGGAGAGTTACTCCACACAGGGCAAGATGAGGTGGCCGAGGGCATCATCATGTTTTAACTCTCAGTGTGCAGGATACCAGTGGGGTTAGAGAGGCGAACCTTCTTTTCCCTATGAAATGCTGGCAGGTCAGGTAACTCCACATGAAGTGGCCCAGTGACCCAGTTTGCTCAGGCAGCTGCAGGAGCTGTGGGGCAGGCAGAGCTGCGAGTGCCTGCGTGGTTTGTGTCTGGTTTTGGCTGGGCCCATGCCTGGGAGAGGATTTCTCTCTCTCTCTTTTTTTTTTTTTTTTTAACATCAGGAACTTTCCCCACTTCAGTGCTTTTCAGCATAGCAAACCAAGGCTTATGACAGCACTCTCCTCTGCCGAGCAGCCCAGGCAGGTTGTGGTCTCTGTGGCTGGGTGTAACACCTCTCTCCTCTCCCTCGCCAGCAAATCCTGAGGACCAGTGGCAGCGGGAGATCAGCGAGAAGGGAGAAGTCGCCTGTCCAACCTGCAGCGTGATAACCAGGAAAACTGTTGTGGGGCTCAAAAAGCACATGGATGTCTGCCAGAAAGTAAGGACTTGCTTTATTCGATCACGCACATATGGATTTTGGAGGGGAATGGATGTGTACATGTGCCACTCATAAATGTGTATTGGTGCTCCTAAAACCAGTTCTGTGCTGTGTTCGATAGAGCACTTGCTAGTCGTCTTCAGAGCTGGCTGCCTCACATTGATTTGGAGGGATTTGAACACCTAATTCTGAGCGATTCTGAATCCCTTTGTGGTCTGGGCCCCTTACTCCTGTGTCTCCAGCAGAGTCGGGTATTTCTAGTAGCTAAATTAATAGTTTTAAGGCTGGAGAGATTGTTGGGGTTGTCTCTAATCTGGCCTCCTCTGGAGTCCTGGCTGTGGGATTTCACTGTGTGCCATGCCTTGCATCAGGCCAGATAAATTGTGGTTCAATGAGAGCATGTCTCGGGGAGACACTGAGCTTGGGTGTGCTCAGGCAGGCTGTCAAGACACAGGACTTCAGTAATGGTTCAGTGAAAAATTGTCTGTCTGCCACACCGCTGTCCATCGGAGCACAGGATTACGTCTTCATCCGTCACCTGGCGTGGTGCGAACCCATTGCCACAGAAAGCCAACGTGGGATCGATGCCTCCCGCTTTGAAAATATGTGGCTCAGCTTTGATTCCACATTCATTTTCTGTAAATGCCTCCTCAGCCTTTGCCTAGCTATTTATACAGCAGTGGGAGGCTACTCTCCCTTTCAAACCCCATACTATATCGATGTCGGGCAGAATCCTGCCTCCTCTGATGTCCTCCCGGCTTCAGTGGAATGGGGATCTTGGCCATCACTGCTCATATCTCCTGTGCTTTGGAGCATCTCCCAAGCCAGGTAGGCTCCACGTGAGCTGCATGGCCAGCTGGGCTGCTGAGCACAAGTCTGCCAGATCAGTCAGACCTGTCTTCCCCTCTATAAATAGCCCAGTGGCCGTTCAGCCAAGGAATCGGGGCTTCAGCCCAAGGAGCGGGTGATTTGTCACCTGTCCCTGGGAGGCACGGTCCTTGCTGCGGCTGGCTGTGCCGCTGCAGGAGCTGGGGTGCTTTGCAGTGTCCCTGCCAGAGCAGCCTGTGGCCCAGGGAGGACAGTCCCCAAGCTCTGTGTGTGTGACCACAGGCCCAGCTCGCAGTATTTCATCTCTGAGATGAACCTATGGCACATCCTTAGCAAGGCTCCGCGGCTACGGGCACATGGTATCCCCATCAGAAGTGACCCTGGAGTGCAGGCACCCTCTCAGCTTGCTCTGTTTTAATGACTGAAGTATTTCTTAGCTGGACAGTGGGAAAAGGATATGCAGGCTCCCAAAACTCGTGTAAAACAACAGAAATGGGTTCCTCCATTCCTTGCTTGTCACTAAGCAGCCTGCCCTGTTTCCTTCAGTTTTGGAAAGGAAATAAGGGACGGGGATGGTTGCAACATGCTTGGGCCCAAAGGAGATGAGGGCAGGTATATCCTCCCAGCATCCCCGCTGGGAGGCCTTGTTAGAATATGGACACAGCATGTTCTTCAGTGTTGACTAGAGAAGTAAATCCCAAATTGGCTGGCATTGGCATCTGATGAGTCAAGGAGCTTTTAGCATCCACATTGTTAGGATCAAGCGCTTGGGTCTGGAGCAAGATTAACTGACAGGAGCACAGGTACAAGTGAGTCATTCCCAGCTGGCTGCAGTGACTTTATTCTTCATTCCCCAGAGCTCCAGGATGAGGAGGGATTTGCAGCTCCATCTTCATTCCCTCTCCAACTTCTAGTCCTTCCCCAGTCACTCAGGAGGCCAAGTCGGGTCAAACAGCAGAGCAGGATGAGGCGGGAAGTATTTTGCTGTGATCGTGTCCAGCAGTGTCTTAATTTCAAACAGCCCAGGCACCCAGAAAGCGTATCGTATGCCAGCATCTGCCGTAGTTCATAGGACTGCAGAGCACAGTCCGCTAACATATTGGTAGATCAAAGCGTCTTCTCTTTCCTCACCCTTTAACAGGAAGTCTAAGACACCAGGTCCAGATGTTTCCAGCCAGTGGGGCTTTAAATCTACATCCAAAACGGAATGTTTTCCAAAAATTGGGGCATGTGGGTTTGATAACAACATCCAGGACAACAGAGAGAAAACTCTGAGCTGCAGGCTGGGATTGGGATGGGGGACAGGGATGCTGCGTTGCCTGCTGGGTCCCACTGCCGGGTACTGCTGCCCCTGGGGCTTACTGACAAGTGGCAGCAGCCCTCGGGAAAATGAGCGGTGGGCTGTGGCCTCCACGGTGACTTGCCTTTAATTCCTTCAGCTGCAGGATGCCTTGAAGTGTCAGCACTGCAAAAAGCAGTTCAAGTCCAAAGCTGGGCTGAATTACCACACCATGGCTGAACATGTCAGCAAGGTAAGAGAGCTGGGCTGCTCTCACCTCGCGCCTCGTTTCTCGATGCAGATGCAGAAGACCAAGCAATCGGCAGTCCACGTTCCTTTGCTTTTGTAAAGGAGGGATTCACAACATTGTCTTTGCAGCATTTCACATAGTGCTTAGCCTTCCCCCTTCCCTGCCAAGCAAAGCCATTCCTTCCCAGGCAGCTAGTTAGGCTTACCGTGATCCCAGGGAGTAGAGCAGAGGACTGGAAAAATAAAATAGGATTTCAAATCCCAGAACAGGGGAAGATTTAGTGAGTACAGTGAGACAGATTTTGAGAGGCAAAGCTTCTGCCTCCAAAACTGTGCCCATGGATCCGGGACTGATGGGTTCTGCCTTGCACGAATCTCAAAATCCAGTCTTTAGCTCTCTACCATGTATGTGAGAAGTAGCCACAAAATTCATCATGAATAAAATCTGGCGGGCACCAATTTAGATGCTGTTCTTAAAAATCTGGTCGTGTACCTCTCCAGGATACCAGGGCAAGGCATAAGCACATTTCTACATGTCCTGTGCTTATCAGTTGTGACTTGTCTTTTACCTGTGCATTAATCTCCTGCTCTTCAGTCTGGCTAGTGAATCCTCTGTGCAGGAACTGCTCATGGGTTTCTCAGCTGGCCCTTTGGGTGCAAACACGGGAAGGCATGAGCAGATCTGGCACCTAGCTATGAAGGCGTTGGCATACGGTAAAGCAGTGGGAGATGCAGCTCTTTTAACGAGAGGATCCCCCTGGCCAAGGGCAGCTCCTGCGAGGCAGAGGTTTGCCACCCACTCCTGGCACAGAGGACATGAGTAAATGGTTGACTCTGTCGCTTCTGTTACTTCCTTGTTTCCAGCCTGTTCCTGTGGAAACTGAAGAGCGGGAAAGGCTGAGGAAAGTGCTAAAGCAGATGGGAAAACTGAAATGCCCCAATGAGGTACGAGAACGATTCCTGTTTCTCGTTTTGTGAAGAGGCGGAAGGAGTGAGTCCCGATGCAGAGGGGGATGTGCACTCTCCAGGCATCCCTTGGCACATGCTCGACTTTTCCACCTTAGCTCAGCCATCCCGGTCCCCATCCCCCTGGCTCCGTGTGCCCAGCGACAAGCCATCCCGGCAGGAGGGTGGGCATAGGGCAGGTTGAGGAGTGCTGAAGGACAGGTTCTGCTTCCTGAACTCAGGAAGGGGCACAGCCGGTGCTGTCCTGGGCACAGTGTAAAACTAAACCAAACCGCACCGAAAAACGGTCACGAGCTGGTGGCAGACAAGTCACGAAGAGGTAACAGGGGCGTGTGGCAGAGGTTTGTCCCCGCGGATGCTTTGCTCTCCATGCAGTCAGTGCCTCCCCACCGCCTTCCCCTCCCGCTGCCCACCATGCGTCTGTCCAGGGAGCTCTGTCGGTGTGTTGGGGCAGGTAGCGCCAGGGACAGGGCTGCTCCCCCTCCATGGCACTGTTGTGCCCATGTGTGGGTCTTTGGGGGCGAGGGGCCGGCTGGGGGACGGGTTCGTGGAGCTGCTCTGTGGAGGGGGCTCCTCAGGACGGGTTCCTCCCTGGAGCAATGGTACCTGACCCTTTCAACACAGGCACATGAAGCCCCAGCCTTCCCTAACCCTCTCCTTCTCCCCATCTCCATAGGGCTGCGTGGCCAACTTCTCCAGCCTGATGGGGTACCAGTACCACCAGAAGCGGTGTGGGAAGCAGCTCGCTGAGGCTGACAAGCCTGTCTTCAGCTGTCCACACTGTGGCAAGAAGTACAAATCCAAGGCTGGCCACGACTACCATGTGCGGTCAGAACACACGGCCTCGGTGAGCCCCCCGGATGCCTCCACAGCCCGAGGAGCGGGGCCGTCCCCCCCTGGGGGTGACTGCAGAGCTGCAGAGCCTGTGGGCAGGACAGAGCCGGGCAGGGCCGGGCCGGGCAAGGCAGGTGCAGACGTCGGACCGATGTTGTTTTCTCCCTCACGTTATCACGTGCGCGTGTTGTACCATGCAGTGTCGGGGGGGAATGGGCTGCAGCCCTCTCTGCCCTTCCAAGAAAGCGGGGAGCTGCATTTAGGGGAGCGGAGCGGTTGGCAGCATTCCCTGTCCCTGCTGCCCGTGGGGCTGTGCTCCAGCCCACCCTGCATCCATGCTCTGCAGGGAGACAAAAAAAAAACGGATCCTGGGCTGCTCCCTCAGCAGCAAGCAGGCACTGGCTGCTCACCAGCACTGGGGTGGCAGGATCTGTCCCTTTCTATTCTGTTGATCCCTGCTGACAGTGCATCCGATGCTAATAACTGCCTAACTAATAAATGGAGATGGTGATACACGTGGGAGCATGAAAGGACGCAACCAGTCTAATGCATGGCTGTCTGCTGGGCTGGGGAAGGCGGGGTGCTGCCCTTGTTCCCGTGCTTGGGTGCAGAGTGTCTCTGCAGCCCCCACTGCAGCCCAAAAACAGCCCAAACCCCAGCATCCCCGTCCTGGGGCCAGAGAGCTCGCCTCTTCTCCCCTCATCATGCCCTTCCTGACTCTGTCTCTGTTGCAGCCTCCGGAGGAGCCAGAGGTGAAGCCAGAGCCTCACCCCATAGAAGATTTCGAAAGGACCCCGAGCGGCCGCATCCGTCGGACGTCAGCCCAAGTAGCCGTCTTCCACCTTCAGGAGATAGCGGAGGACGAGCTCGCCAAGGATTGGACCAAGCGGAGGATGAAGGACGACCTGGTGCCTGAAACGAAGCGGGTGAGAAGCCTTTATTTCTCCCGTTTTTTACACTAGCTGTATGCGGAGATCCTGAGATGCTAGTGTGGCCCCAGCTGGCTGTGGCCTCACGTGTCTCATTTTCTGTGCCTTAAATCAATTAGCTGTGATGGCAAATTTACTGCTAAAGAGCCCACCCAGCACAGGCTGAGACCCAGTGATCTGGAGGCTCCATACAAGCCTGGCAACACGCAGCTTTGCCCTTTCCACTGCCAGGACCCAGATATAAATGGAGCAAAAGGTGGTGCTTTGTGAGCAGTAGAGAGATCGGAGTCCAGCCCAGAGGTGGTTGTGGAGGGAGGTCAGTTCTGGTCTGTGCTCAACAGTGAAGTAAGGGCTGACAGCCAGGAGGAGCACGTGAAAAGAGCAGAGGTTGGATCTGAAAGAATCTCCCTTGTGCTGTCAGAGAGCAAAGAAGCCCCAGACAGAACTTCCTGCCTTCCATGTCTCTTCCTTAATTTCTGGGAGATTTTTCTCTGGAGGTAAAGAGCCCACAGCATCACTAGAGCAGTGGTCCTGCGAGTGGAGGAAGCTGGAGTGTGGAGGCAGGGCTGAGCCCTGCAGGCTTCAGGAGTGATGCATGCATGGCCTGGGGCAGCAGGATCTGTGCAGCGAAAGTTGGCAGTCTTGAGCTTTGTGGAGGCATTGGAGTAACATGTTAAATTAAACATCCCTCCTGGCTGTGGGAGGAGGTCCCAAAATCCCTGGGAACGTCCCAAAGCTGAATTTCCCTCCAGGAACACTCCTTCTGGACCTTAAAAGGAATGAATCAGCAGCAAATCTTAAACCTTTTTGGTGTAAAAGGAAAAAAAAAAAAAGAGAAGGAGTCAGAGTTTTTTAATCCTGTGGTCAATACCTTTTGACCAGCGCTGGGACTCAACGCAGAGCCATCCTGCAAGTCACTGCACCAGCTGCATCCTGTTTCTTGAGCAAGCAACTCTGCGGTTAGGTGCCAAGTCTTTTCCTTGCTCTGAACAGTTGGGTATCTTGTCCAGTGCTCCAAAATTCACCCTGGGCAGGATATTGGGCACATTGCAATGATGGGAGTGAGGAGCAGAGGGCAGTAGGTTAAAGCTTTGCCACAGCAGGAGAGTGTGGCAGTGCCTCTGCCGTGAGTGTGCGGAGCGCAGGACGGCCCCAGCCCAAAGGACCTGCCTCCAGCCAGGAAAACAGCCCAAGTCCCAGAGCCCGCCTGGAGAAGCGATGCGGCTTGCCCCAGGAAAATGGGTGGCATAACAGCAGAACCTCAGCCGAAATGCCTTCCTGCTGCTGCAGCCTGTCCCACGCTGTGCTGGCACGTGTGTGCTCCAGTGGAGACCTGGAGGAGCTCAGCCTGCCTCAGCTCCAGTCTGCGTGCGGTGGGAAGGTGAAAAACCAGCACACAAAGCAACCAGCATCTTCTTTACCCACCTTGCCATCCTGGCGAGGCGACTGGCGCAGAAGGGGATCCGGCCACGGTGCTGCCATCTGCGTTGGAGCAGAGCTGGGGGTTTTAGGGCCAGAACTAGTTGCAAAGTTTTTATTTCCCTGATGCTTGGTGTTGTCGTTGTTGGTTTCCAGACAACTTCAGCTGCAATGCATTTATAACGTAAAAAAGTCAAACCCAAAGTAGCTGTTTCATTTCAAATACTGTGGGAGGAGAGGTGTGGTGTTCTCTTCTCCCCCCTCCAGCCTCAGCACTTGCATTCCTCTCTTTCCTCCCCGAATTGCTCCCCTTACTCTTGACTTTGGGTATTTTCTGTTTGCATTGAGGGAGCAGCCAGGAGTCCCAGGCCTGGACAAGGGGCCCATGTGCAAGCTGACATACAAAGGCATCATAAAGGTCTCAGCCACTGGCATAATTTCTCCATGAAATGCTGTTTGCGGTGGTGGGGTTTTTTATGAGACATTTCTTGCATTTAGAGTCTAATTGTTTAAGTTTAATTGAGCCCCATCGCGGCACTAAAAAAACAAAGAGAATTGCTATGAGGTTGGCGGAAGCAGGTTTGCATCGGAGATGAGTAAGGGGGGAGTTCGACCAGCTCCCAAGTGGCAAAACAAGGCTCCGGGGCTGAAGGATTGGGACCTCGGGCCCAGCACGGGCTGCTCTCCCTGGCTGTGCTGGCTGTGTGTCGCACAGATGGATTTCAGAGGAGGTCAGTGCAGTGGGCGAATACGTATGTAGCCATGAGTGTGCCTGCGGGTGCGTCTTGCAGTGACTGTCATGTTCCCTTGACAACATTCTAAAATATAATCTGTTCAGTCTATGACATTTTTTCTCGATGAGTGATGCTGGAAGGAGGTGGGAGGCAGGTTCTGCCTGGGGAGGCTGGTGGGAGCTTGCTGACTTCAGCATGTTTTGTGCTGCTCTGCTGCGCAGCGTCGTGCATTGCTCAGGACTGGTCTACGTTTGCAAGTTCCTTCAGTTCAAGGTGCAGAAAAAAATCCTCGCAACTGCGAGTGACCCAAACACACCAACAAGTGCCCAGTTTGACCCTCTTACAGCCCCAAAAATAACCCTTCCCTCAGGACTGGCTTCAGCCGTGCTGGCAGGACGGCTCTGTGGCGGGTCCAGCCCCAGGCAGCGCAGGAGGCTCGGAGGAGCGGGCAGCGTCCCCACGTCCCCATGCCACCGCCCTGCTGAGCGCATGTGGTGACTGTCCCTCCGAGGGAGCTGACAACCCGGAGCCACCAGAGCAGCAGAAAGACAAACACTAGTTAACCGTGACCGGGGTGGTAGGACTGATGTTCCCAGAAGAACTGCCACGCCATCACCTCTTCTTCCCACGGACCGTATCCAGCCATTGGGAGTGCGCTGCCGGGCCCGCAGACCGCCTCACTGGCTTGGACCTGGAGAGAGGTGGGATGTCAGGGATCGGCGGCAGATTTCAACTGCTCCTGTGCCTCCTCGGCAAGATCTGGGGATTTCCAGGGTCCTGGAGGGACGGACGCTTCCCAGCTCCACTCTGTAACCCGTGATGGCTGGATGCAGCCGGACTTGCTGCAGCGCAGGACCCGCTCCATCCCCGAGCTCTCCAGGACCATCACGGTCCCAGCAGTCAATGTGGATTTCAAGGGAGCTGATGAAGAAAGCCACCCCTCCTCTCTATCCCTTCTTCAGGCAGCGAAGCTTTTCCCCAGGGGAAGGCAAGCTGATGGGATACGGGGGTTCGCAGCCCCCCAGCAGGCAGCCCCTGCCCCGTGGCCTGGCAGCCAGTCCCGGCTGGGGCCAAGGACATTGGGTCTGGATCCTGTTGGTGGCCCGTGGTGGGATGTGTTCGCCTTTCCCCGGGAGGACAGATTCCTTCGCACCAAAGCAATGGCATTAGAATAAACGATTGCTGCTCGATCCCAGGCCCTGCGCTGCCTTCATTCTGCGCTAACCAAATCCAGCATTTCTAAATATACACTGGAGTCTTATTTTCTCGCTCCGATCTTTATTTGCCTCTGGATAAGCTGAAACAGATGGGGTGTTTCACAACGGCCGCTTGCTGGGGATGTCAGATGGGGAAGGGCACACCCCTGCTGCTTTTCTGGGAAAAATCCCCTTTCCAGAAGCTCCATGAAGATGATGCCGATCCTCCAACCCCCCTCTGGCCTTTGCTGGGGCCGTCGCCTGCCCGTGAGCAGTCTTGGGGCTGCCACAGAAGGAGCGAGAGGCCGGCAGGCTCCCAGCTCGGTGGCGTGGGCAGGTGGTGGTGGGCTCTGGCATCTGGTGGGGGATGATGCCCTTACCCGTTTTGGCAGCCGGACTGAGAGAAAGAGCCTCCTTGAGCAGTGGGAAGAGGCATCTAAGTGGCAAGAGGGGAGAAAACGCCATGGAAATCCCACAGTTTTCCCGGTGTGATGCTTTCGCTGTAGAGCTCGAGGTGGGGTTGCTTGTTTTAAGGTGCCATGAGCTCTGGACTGGAGGTGGTGGTGGGCTCCTGCAGCCCAGGCGGCTGCCATGTTGCGCAGGGAGGGGTGCATCACTTCTCCGTGGGGTGCAAGGGCACCCTGTTTGCCTCCCCACAGCTCAGGCGCTGCTGCAGGGCTGGGGGCGGCCACGGAGGCTGCACTTCCCCATGGAGCCTGGGCGTTGTGTGACGGGGGTCCGGAGCACAGGGCTACCATAGGCCAGTCAAAGCTAAAAGGGAAAAGTCATCTCCAGGCTTGAGTTTTTAAGAAAACCCTGTCGTGGAACCAGAATAAATTCCAGAGCAGAAGAGCCTGGTTCAGGTTTGTCCCCCAAAACAATGGACTTGCCATCCAGGCGGGAGCCAGGCTGAGTCCTGCAGACTCATGTCACTGGTGGGCCAAACTAGATCCCAGCTTCGGCTGCGGACCTGGAGCTCGGCGGGGCCGAGTCCGTCCTTCCTCCCCTTGCTCAGCAGCGCCGGTGTGGTGTGACCCGGCTGCCAGCCAGCGCCCCAGGATGTGTTTTGGCTTCACCTCCCGGACGGCATCATCGTGGTTTCCATGGGGCGATGGGAGAGCCGTGCCCCGCGCTGGGGACCTCAGTAAGACTTCCAGGGGAGCTTGTTGGCCAGGGCTGAGGCAGCCTGCATGGTTCTCATTTACTGCGATATATTTTGGGGAAGGGGAGAGCTGTCTAGGGAGCAGAGAGGATTGAAATATGAAAGTTAATTAAATAAAACCATCAGTCAAAGAAAACAAGCCTTCCCACCCCAGCATCCTTCAACTGTTCAGAAGAGATGGGTTGCGGCCAAAACCAGTTGTAGTCGTTTAATGATTTGGCCATGAAGATTTTCACTTACAGGCTGTTTGAGGAAAATAAATGGAAAAAAAAATAAAATATTCCATGCCTGGGGCTCCCTCTTAATAGAGACATAAAGATGACTTTGACATTCCCAGAACCGCAGCGCCCCGGGAAGACATAGGATTTGCATGTTATTGTGCAGGGCTTTGGAGGAGAGCGGGGAGGGATTTTTCTGTGGAGTGGGAAGCCGGAGCAGCAGAGTCCGCATCTCTGAACATCCCCCCCTCATCTCTTCCCCAGGGATGCACGGAGGGAGAGGTTGTTGCTGGGGCTGTGTGTGGTTGCCGTTAATGTTTGCTCATTCATGGGATTGATTGGTTTTTAATTAAGGAGGCCGTTTGGCATCCTGGCTCTCAGTATCAGTGACAAGAAGGGACTCCTGTGTTCTGCCCCGGAGGTGGCATTGCCTTCCCCGGGCGGAGGACCAAGCGGTTGGTAGATGCACCATCCCAGCACTTCAGAGAGCTCTGCTGGCATCTCCCCCAGCCGTGAAGCACGGCCGAATAGCAGCACACTGGGGCTCGGGGGATTTTTCCACATCCGTCCTTACCAGCGGCCGTAGCCTTGTTTCGCAAAGCCCTTTGCCCCCTGCCCTTCGCGCGGAGCCCAGCTCTCCCTGGGCTCCCTTCTCCTCCGGCCATGCCCCGCTGCGTGCCAAAGTGGGGGCCGTGGGGGCTTGTGGATCACTTAAATTTGGGTGGAAACGAGCGGTTGCTGTCTGAGCCCTCCACATCCCCAGCCCTCGGTGGGAGCTCCCCATTGCAGGGAGGTTTGGGAGCAAACTGTCAGAGGGAGCTGGACAAAGGCAAATTCACAGCTTTATCAGCACGTTCAGGAAAAGTCACAGCTGGAAAACAAATCCAGCTAGCCGCCTCCCCGCCGCGTCGGAACCGCGAGCTCCGGCTCCTAGGGGCATGTTTTGAAAGCAGGGCCTGGGTTTGTACCTCTCTGCAAAGCACCGTTTCTCTGCACATCCTCCCCGGCCAGCGCGGATGCGTCGACGCAGCCGTGCCCCGCACTCAGAGGTGCCCACGGAGAGCAGCACGTGTTGGATACCCACACCCGTAGGGTGCCACGTGTGAGCTCACCCAGCCCTGCTCTGACTCGGGGCAAGTTTTGGGGCTTGGGACCCGAGCAACATCCATCGGTCCTAGCATAGCTTGCTAGCTTGGGCTGGGAGTTGTGCTGACGTGGTCGTGTGGCCGGCAGGCAGGCAGGCAGGTCAGATTGCAGGCAGAGCATCCCCGTGTCCCCTGCGGACCTTGCCACGGTGGTACGGTGGCAGGCAGAGACCGGCCCCGCAGGTAGGGCCGGGCGCGACGGTTGGGAGGCACGGAGATGCCGCAGCCGCGTTCGCTTGCGCTGAATATGCAGAAATGGAGTTGGGAAGGCCGGTCCGCTATGCGAAACCTCAAAGTCGCTAATAAAGCGGTAATTAAAAGCACTTGGAAAGAGCAGCCCTGCCAGAAGGAGAGGCAGCGACACAAGAGCCTTTCATTGTTCAACGGGTTGTGCCCATTCATCGGTGGAAGGCAGCCATGGAGGCTCTTGGCCTCCGTCCCCTCTGCCCAACGTGCAGGGTTGTTTATTCTCCCAGTTATGAAACGCAGCAGAAGGGCCACACCAACACGATGCACCAAGAAGAGCGGGTCTGGGCCTGGTCCCGCGATGGAGCACGGACCCAGGAGCAGGAGCCTCCTCTCTCCCGTTTTCCAGCACCAGGAGGTGGCTGTGGTGCCGGGGGCTCCAGCCCTGCTCCTCGCCCCTCAGCCCGCTGGTGGCACGGCAGCGGGCAGAGCCACCCTGCTGCTGCCACCTCCGGGGGAAGCCTCCCAGTTAGTTTTCAGCCCTGATTCACTTCTCCGGTGCGGGGGGGCAAAGACCCATGTGAAGAGAGAGGACTCCTCCACGGACCGGACTGGTGTGTGCCGCTCTGCTAATCGTCTTCTATTGTTTGCAGCTTAATTACACCCGACCAGGGCTTCCAAAGCTCAATCCGAGGCTGCTGGAAAACTGGAAGAATGAAGTGAAGGAGAAGGGCCACATCAACTGTCCCAATAATGTAAGGACCGTCTCTGTTCTTCTCTGGTCTCAATCTGCGGGAGGAGAGGGGAGTTTTTGGGGTAGAAACCCACCAAAGCCAGGTTCTTTGGTGGTATGAAGCTAGCAGTGATGCTCAGACCCTTGTTTCACCTCCTCTCCCTGGGGTTCCTGCCATGCCTGGTTGAAGCGTGTCCCACCTTTGGGACCCTCTTGGTGTGCTCAAGCCACCAGGCTTGGGAACCGGGCCACCCTTTCCCCAGGTGTCCTTGGTC
>NW_010524450.1:352-3167 GCF_000687285.1 Phaethon lepturus | reverse complement strand
CCTGATTTGGGCTCTGGAGCTGCCTTTGGGAAGCTCCCGAGATCCGGACGGGGCGAATGCTGCACGCTTTGTGCTTGAGAGCCTTTTTATGCAGAGAACCTGCTTTTCCCAGAGTAAAGCCAGGGCTGGTTTTAAGCCATTCTCTTTAAAGCCCTGGGACAGGCAAAGACCTCGGGGACATGGTGTGTGCGCTTCATCTTGCTGTAAATCGCAGCCTTGGCCTGAGCTCCCAGGGAGGTGAACTCCACCCTCGTGCTGGGCCGTTGATTTATCATCTGAAACAAAGCCTTGCTAATGGGAGTTTTGAACGGGGCTGTTACCGCAAGGCCGGGGGAGACTTGCTGGCTAATTAATGTCATACACAGGCACTTTGAAAAGACATTGCTCAGAAACTGGTCATGATGCTGCCTGGGTGATTTCTCTTCTCCGTTAAGCGTCTGCTGTGGCTCCAAGAACTCCTGTAGCCCAGCAGGACCGCCTGACTCCTCACAAATGTACGTTTTCCACGGAGACATTTAGGGGAGACATTTTTCAGCCCGTTGCAGAGGGATGTGGCCACATGACTCCCATTAGCACTAATAGGAAACGTGTGACCAGAGCCCTCCGCGTCTCGCAGAGCATTAACCTCATGCTGCTTAGCCTGGACCGGTGGCCTTGCTGGCGCAGCGGGCTCCTGGCCCCGGCACGGAGGAAGGCACGGAGATGAGGGGGGATCGTGGCAAACCTTGCTTTGTTTCTTCCCGCAGTGCTGTGAAGCCATTTACTCCAGCGTCTCGGGGCTGAAAGCTCACCTGGCCAACTGCAACAAGGTAGGTCCTTCCTTTTACAGCCTCCGCTCGGAGCTGGGGTTAGGTTTCGGTTTTCTCTCCTCCCTGAATTGTTGGGAAGCAACAGGCCGAGGGACAAGGGCACAGGTTTAAAGGATCATGACCACTGGGAGGGCTGGCAGAGCCATGCTGCTGCCCATCGAGTTGTCACTGCTCAGCCTGTTGTTGCACCATCCCCGTCTGGCCACTCGCTCTCAGCACTGTCCTCCTGGGCAGGATCAAATCCGCAGCCACAGGCAGCTGAAGGCAGAGGGGTCAAGCTGGGCAGATGAAACAGAGGGGGTTCAGCTACCGCCCCAGCCTTGGAGGAGAGGTCTTGCAACACAAATGTCTCACCTGAGAGCCCAGACCTCTGGCTCACCCAGTGCCTTGGAGACAGGACGGTGGGAGCAAGCCCGCCTGCCTCGCGTCCTCCGGGGGGCGCACCCCCGCCTGCCTCGCGTCCTCCCGCCTCGGCGTGCCCGTCCCACAGCAGCCCTTGCCCAGCATGACTTCTGCAACCCCCAAGTCGTTTGCCAGCCTTCGGCTACCCAGCGTGGCCAGCACCTTATGCGCAGCCACGCATCGACCACAGCAGCTCAGAGCCAGGGAACTGAGTGTTGGGAGCTGAACGTTTTCTAAGGCAGGTGGGAATCGGGTCTTTCTCCGCTGATTTGGGCAGCCCTGCAGCCCTGCTGGAAACCCACCAGTTTCCCCAGCTGGAGGGACACTGGTGTGATGCCTCCTGGGGATGGAGCTGGGGCTGGAAGAGGCGGCCGGTCTGTGCAGAGACCAGTGCCCTCTCGCTCGATAGAGCAGCAACGCTGCCGGCTGCCGTGAGCTCCGGTGGCCTGCAGCCGCCACGGGGGAGGGATTGGGAGCTCAGCGTAGGTCCCTCAAATTGGAACTAAGTAAGAGCTGGTAAAGCTTTATACCCTGAAACGTTTCCAGCTGCAGCTTCCATTGAATGGAGCTTCCAGGAGGCAGCTCCAATACATACCCCGTGGTTATTAAAAACACAAACTCCCGCACTCCTCCAGCACTAGCTGGAACATCAACCCCTAATGAGATCATTTAGAAAATGGGCTGCAGAGATCCGGCAGAAGAAGCTGTATTTACGCAGCATAAAAGTGCAAACGCAGGAGACGAGGGCAGTTCCTTTGCTAGCCCGCAGCACCAGGCAGCCCACCAGCAAACGGTCTCCGAGAGAAAATGGAGCCATTTTCTGGCTGGTTCTGTGCACAGAAAGCAGCCAGGCGTTTGCACGAGCATTTTCTTTAAGCACAGAGTCCGGTGTAGCTGGGGCTGAGTGTTCGGGGCCAGCCCCGGGGGGCTTTGCTGCTTCATGTCCCCCACGCGCTGCCGTCTTGCCCTTACGGAGGGTTTAGTTTTGCAGTGGATACACGCGCCACCAAATCTGGTGTAAATCACAGCCTCCCCTGAGCCGGCCTTTGATTTCTGCTGTAAGATCCTGCAGAATTGGTTGAAATAGATCCAGCCTTACTGAGAGCAGAGGGTGCTCCCGGGCAGCGCCCCGTCGGCAGCAGGGATTGATGCACCGAAGTGATTTTTGCGTGAGTCTTTCTGAAGCCAGTCTGCGGTGGGGCCAGGCCTGCCCACCTCCAGCCTGTCCCTGAAATGAAAGACCTGTCTAAGTCCAGATTTACAGCACGGAGCCAGCTACGGAGAAATTCCCAGGGAGCGTATATATCGCCTGGAGGGGCCCATCCATAAACCCCTCATCAATAGAGAGCACATTATCTCCCCTGTGCCGTGAACTGCGGCAGAGCCGGGAGATCAGTCATCCCCACAAGGGCTGTAATGACAGAAATCCAGCGCTCGCTGTGTCTCTCTGACAGTGTAAAAGGAAAATTAGGTGAGTCTGTTGGACGTAAATTAGATGGCGGTTTGGTCCCAGGAGATCACAACTCTGCTGATGGTGAGGAAATGGGGCGATCGGCCGCGTCAGCCGCCCGCGCGCCCGGGGACACAGACGGTGTCGGCCATAA
>NW_010524450.1:0-267 GCF_000687285.1 Phaethon lepturus | reverse complement strand
GTCGTGGTGCCGGTGTGGTGATGACCAGCCCCGCCGCAACGCTGCTGCGGCGCAACGGGCTGAAATTCAGAGCAGAAAATGTGGTTGTGAGCTCCTGGCCTGGGACTGAGGGCTGGCAGAGATCTGGTGCTTTAGAAATGAGCGTTTATTTTCTGTTGCTTCGAGGTTCAAGCGTCAACCTGCCTTGACAGGAGGGGAGCAGCACGGGGGGAGCCACCCCTCCAGGGCGTTTTCGGCTCTGCTTGGGGTTGCAGGAGGATGCTCTGT
>NW_010524449.1:0-1248 GCF_000687285.1 Phaethon lepturus | reverse complement strand
GGCCAGGGTCTCCTCCAGCCTCTCCACCACCCACCACGTCCACCACTTCCACAGCCGCCACGGCACCGTCCCCATCGCCATCAACCGCACGCCCTTCCTCACCCGCGGCGCCCACGGTGAGCCTCCTCCTCCTCCCCCTCCTCCTCCTCCTGCTCACGGGGACCCCAAAGCCCTCCTCCTGGGGACCCCCGCACCAGCCGTCCCTCTTCTCCCCTTCCTCCCATCCTGCTTGTGGGGGCCCCAAAGCCCCCCTCCTCCTCCTCTCCTGCTCACGGGGACCCCAAAGCCCCTGTCCTCCTCTTCCTCCTCCTCTTCTTCCTCCCCCCCTGCCCATGAGGACCCCAAACCCCCATCCTCTTTCTCCTCCTACTGGGGTCCCCTGAGACCTGCCTTCCTCCTCCTCTTCGCCCTCCTCTTCCTCCCCTGCTGCTTGCGGGGACCCCAAAATGCCCATCCTTCTCCTCTTCCTCCCTTCCTCATCCTCCTGCTCACAGGGACACCAAGACCAGCCTTCCTCCTCCTCATCTCACCCTCTTCCTCCCCTCCTGCTCATAGGGACCCCCATCCTCCTCTTCCTCGTCCTCCTCTTCCTCCTCTCCTGCCTGTGGGGACACCCAGACCTGCCTTCCTCCTCCTTCTCACCCTGCTCTTCCTCCCCACCTGCTTGTGGGTACCCTCAGACTCACCTTCCTCCTCCTCTTCCTCCCCTGCTGCTTGTGGGGACCCCAAAACCCCTGTCCTCCTCTTCCTCATCCTCTTCTGCTCTGGGGGACCCTAAAGTCTCCATCCTCCTCCTCCTCCTTGCGGGGACCCCAACCCCCCATCTTCCTCCTCCTCCCCGGAAGCCCGAGGCTGGCCTTCCTCCTCCTCCTCCTCCTCCTCCTGGGAACCCTCAGACCCTCCTCCTCCTCCTTGCGGGGACCCCAAACCCCCATCTTCCTCCTCCTCCCTGGGAGCCCGAGGCTGGCCTTCCTCCTCCTCCTCCTCCTCCTCCTGGGAACCCTCAGACCCTCCTCCTCCTCCTTGTGGGAACCCCAAACCCCCATCTTCTTCCTCCTCCCCGGGAGCCCGAGGCTGGCATTCCTCCTCCTCCTCCTCCTGCTCCACCTCTTGGTGGATGGGGGGGGCCGGGCAGGGTCTGGGGGGGCCACCACGGGCGTGGGGGCACCTGCGACCCCGCTCGCACACGCGTGTGCACGTCCCCGGGGCGCATCTGTGCGTGCGCCCTCACGGCCTTCATGTGCCCCG
>NW_010524448.1:117826-166879 GCF_000687285.1 Phaethon lepturus | reverse complement strand
CCCGCTTGAGCCTGGCGCTGGCTCTGGGCCAGGCGGGACGCGGGACGCAGCCAGGAGCAGGGCGCAGGAAAGGTGCTTGGGGTAAAAGTAGGTGTCGAATTTATGATGCTGCCTTGGAGCATTGGCAGCACGTTTTTAAACCAAGGAAGGGCTTTGCCTTGTCCTTCCTTCCCCTTGAATTTGAAACATAGGTGAAACGTGTGTGCCTGCACGTGCCACGTGTGAAATGCTGCGGTCACAGCTTGTGGATTGGGGGAAATTGATTTGGCAAACGTTTCTTAATCACCTCTGGTTTTCACTTTTTCATCTAGAGCCTACAAGTAGGTTTGGTGTGTTTTAAGTAAATAATTGGTGTTTGGTGCTTGCTCAGTGAGGATACTTGTTAAGGATCTTGAAGGATAATACGTTGTTTGCCCTTAACTTTGGAAAGAATCCTTTTTTCCCCTGTTTTCACCTCCTCCAGAGCATTTGCAGCTTGGTCCCGTTAAGGTTAACAGGCTGTATGAAAATCCAGAGCTTTAAGTTAGTCACAAGTTTAAGTCCTCTGCTAAATACTGTCATGACAGTTCTCGTCCAAGAGGACTGTCTTGCCCGCAGCGTTGGAGTGCTCGGTCTTTTGTAATTCTGATTATAATGTGTCAAGGAAGGTTATGAAACTTGTGCAATATATAGCATACATTGAGCTGCCGTTGCTTCTGAACAGCCTGCTGTGAATTTGCTGTACGGAACAGGGAGCGCCGGTGATGTGGGCCTTATTCTCTTTTCCCTCTGATAATTTGCCCTTTTGAATAAGCCTAGGCTGTTCCTAACTTGGACTCTGCCTGCCAAACCGTTATCAAACAGACTCGTAGCTTATAGGCTCAGAGATGCTCAAATGCATGAAACAAGTGTGGTAGAGAAATGAAAAGCAAGTCCTGAAACTCAAGAACGCTCTGTTGGAGCCTTTTTCTCCATCCCACACCCAATGTAAATGTAAAAATAGAGTAGTTTAACTGTGGGAGCAGAAATGGGGATAGATTGGCCCTTGCTTCATGGCTTTGCATGCTGTTTTCTTTTTACAAAAGCTTTGACAGTAATTGGAGGAGACTTTTGCTGTGGTGCTCTGGATATCCTGCCTTGTAGTAATAAATGACAGGTTATTCTCCTATAACCAATAGTCCTGTAAGCTGGAGTGTGCTGTGGGTTTGGGTTTTTGTGGGTTGGTTGTTTGTGTTTTTTTTAAAACATGTAACAAATTGCAGATAGCTGAGGAATTTATTTCATAGTTTGACTATTACTTAAAATTCAAAGAAAGCTTATTTAGAATTTCCCATATTCTTGGCATATGTTCTCTTATCCCAGCTTTCCTGGTAGTATGTCACGAATGCAATATGTGATTCATGTGATTGCAGTCTCAAAGGGCTTGGTAGGTGAGAATTTCTAGAAGTGCAATTTTTTGCCATATCCCTATGATTGTAGAATAGCCTTAATGCTGAGGATTACATACGCAGAGCTGCTGTTTTATAACATGTGCTGGCACTGGTTCAGATGTGCTGGCAGGTCAGGTTATGCTGTAGCTTTGCTGCTGTAGCGTGTATGCCAGAAAGGAGACATCAGTGCTCTGAAATACCAGTAGCTTGTATGGTGTGATACCACCTGTATGTTTGTGTCTCCTGGACTTCCAGGAGCAGTGAAATGGTGATAGCACTAAAGCTCCTGATGCTTCTTCAGCTCTAAAAATATATTTGAGTTGCATAAACTTGTAATTTGCCATGTAACATTTTCTTTTTATATATGTATTATATATATAAAAGGAAAAAGAAGCTCTTGCCCTGCTGGTGACATGCTTCATGTTGACAAAACCGTGTCCACGATGCAAAAATGATAGGCATAAGGTGGGTAAAATCCATCTTGATGTCTTTGGTAAGCATTTAAACTCCCTGCTGCTTCTGTTGCAATGTGCAGGGAGGTCTGATGTAGCTCAGATACTGTCCTGGGTCAGACCTAATGAGGCATTTCTGTCCTGCCATGTGCTTCAGGTAAGCCAGTTAAACTTACCTCCTCTCTCCTGTAAGCTGGAAATGCCATAAGGGAATTTGGAAGGTTAATCAGCTGTAGCCTGCAAGCTGCTTTGAGATCATCTGACAAAATGGCTGTGTGAAAACTCAGACTTTGTGTTTGGCGTGTTGCAGTGTGGGCACATCTTTGGTTTCTTGCTCCTCCGATGGTGGCAGTGGGTGACTACTGATTTCATTGTCTTTTCTCATGGCAGTGTGTCTGTGCAGTATCTTTTTTCACATGCTTGCAAAGCCACCTCCAGCCGGGCTCCTAAGACGCTTGAGACTGAGAAAAGCATTTCTTTCTGCATCAGAAACAAGTGTCTTCCTATTAACGGTGTGTTTTTCTTTGGAAAAAAAACCCTGAATTTAGCTTGGGCCTTCACCTCTTCAACATTGCAAACAGAATCTCTGCACCATTGCAAAGGCTTGTTTGGTTTTGGGCTTTTCTCTTTCAGAACTGCAGGGATTGAAAGACATCTTGATCTGTTCCCTCCATCCAGCTCACCTGGATGCTGACTGGGGAGAACTGCCGTTCTGACCTACGCGGCTGCTATGCCTGTGCCAGATATTTGCTTTCAGTTAAGAAAACAGTGGCTGAATTGGTAGGGGTTAATCTGTCGCTTGCCATTTTAAATAGTCAGGCTGCATGTCTTGTCCTTTACTACGAAAGGTAGAGGTAGGTTGTATAACCCAGCAACCCCACCAGCTTGCACTCCTTTTTAGCATCTAAATAAGGTAGGTGAGCACATCTGGGAATTACCAGCACATCACTGCAGTGAGCACGTTTACTCTATTTCAGAAAGAAGTCTTGACTGTTTATACTGAATGGCGTTTTGTGTAATCATTGTAGATAAGAAAGAAGTAAGCAAAGCTGGCAGAAAATCACAGGGTCAGCACTGCTGTTAGTTACTGTTTGTTCTCTTCTCCCACGTGGACTGATAATGAACTTTTCTGCCTCATTTAGTCATATGGTTGATAGATATATGTGGGAGTGTATGTATGTATCTACTATCCTTGCTTGAATAGACTTTGCTTTTATTTATTTTTGTACTATTTTATGGTCTTTTTAAAAACTGACATTAAGGGGAAAATGTATTGATTGGGCAACTGGGTGGCTCCTAGGGCACAGGATGGGCTGCAGCATTCTCCTCCGCCCTTAATAAAAAGCTCTAATATGGTTGTCAGCTGCTTGTAACTATTCTCTTATGTTCTTATTTCAGAGATTGTGCGTATCGGGGGATGACAACTTTCTCTTCTGAACTGCACTGGGCTTTGGTAGCTGGGACTCTTGGGTCTTCTGCTATTTTTGTCCACTTGTGAAGTGTTCATAATACTTGTCTCTCTCCTAGGACTGTCATGAACACAGCAGGCTTGATTTGGCACTGCGAAAATGCATAGAATCCTCTATGATGATATTCTCAGGAACGATATTGTTCTGGCAGCCTCCAAAATTGCCAAATGCTTGTAAGACATTTGAAAAAGTCAGTGATGCTGGGCAGGGCAGGAGGGAGAGGGACAGAACCAGGTAGTTGTTTAGCTCCAGGTCTGTGCTGGATTTTGTGGGAGTACTTTCCAAACTTTGAATTGCTGCTGGTCTCTGGTGTGATGCTAAAACATGCAGCTGGTCCCTATATCATGTATAAAAGACACATCATGAACATGTTAAGGGTAAATGATGGACTGTGAGAAATGATGGGGGTAGTGTTCTGATGCAAAAGATTTGAACTAGCTGGGGTGTTAATAACTAGCTGTAGGAATAGAAGAGTCACTGACTCTGTGATGAATATGATAACCTTAAACTGCAGCATAGCATGGTACTGGGCACTGAGGACCTTGTAATTATTAGTGTCACATTTGCTCTCCGACTGAGATGTTCTTAAGCCAGATTTTATTTCAACCAGCAAGTAAATTTTTTATTCTTTCAAATGAGAAAAGTTGTTCATGCTTAGTCCTAAATTATTGGGTTAAAAAACAATCAGGAAACACAGGATTGCATTGAGTACAGCAATAGCAACATTTTAATTACATGAAACTCCAAGCATATTTTCTGTTTGCTTGAATCTAATATATGTACTGGAGGTGTGAAAGCTATGAGTGTGACAAAATTACTAAAGAGAGAGAGCACCAGCCGAGATTCTCGGGTGACTGGGTGTTTTGACCTTCTCATTTATGACACACAGAAGGGAATGTTCAGTGAGTTTTCTCCTTTCCTTTAAAATAATTTTCAAGCTTAGTGTTTACTGAGGACTAAGTCCTATTCAGGGTTCTGTCAGTCCAGCATTTGAGTCTCAGGTCTCCAGAGCTCCTTGTTTCTTTGGATGGCTTTGATTTCTTTCCAGTTCTTTTCCTCATTGACTTGTAGTGCTCCCACCCACTGCTGACTGGTAGGATTCCTGAGCAGGCACTTACCACTGTTGCCTCTGGTCCTCTGTTTGCCTCTTGAGTAAATCTGTAGTCCTGAGGTACTATCAGGATGGCTTAACAGGACCCTTCTCTGTGCTTTGCACCCACTTGAATGCTTTTGTAATTGTCAAATAAGAGAAGAGTGCCTTGAGGTTTATGACCCTTCTTGAGCCTTTCAGAATGAATTATGGCTTTTCATCTACTCTGAGGGTCACGTTCTCTTTGTAATAGCACTGAAGTGACTTTCCACTACATTTGGTACATGCATGCAGACATGCCATAATTTGGTCTGTAAGACACAGCCTCCCCATAATTACAAGGAATATGTAAGCTTGCCTGCCTCAAATATGGCATTAGGGTGCTCTCTCTCATTAAATCAACATAAATCTCCTGACGTAATCTTGTTGGTTCCCTGCTGCATTTTCTCCCTCGAGTAAAGAACAGAATTTCTGTTTGTGAGTGAAAGCTCACTCTGTTTGGATAATTCTCTTCACTGGCCATATTGGTGCAAACTGGAGGTGAGCTTACATAGATGTGTGACATTACTCTGTTGTAACACAAATACGAGTGCCGGACTAATCCGGTGGGGGACCTGTGTTCAGTGTCCTGCCCCTCCCAGAAGGGAGGAAGACCTCCTGGAGCTTGTGGGGCTTTCTGTTTGACTGCCTACAGCTTTGGGTGGTCTTTTTGCTCTTGGGAGATCCAAGGATTTCTTCTCTTTCCTCACTTTGAATTTTTCAGTAAATAGTTCCCTAAAAATGCTCCAGTAGAAGCGTGGGTGCCATATGGCCAGTTTTTAGCCTCCTGCTACATGTTTTCCAGGTTGCTTCCTTTGGACCCAAGAGGTATCCAGAGGCCACGTTCGGTATCGCCAGGTTGCGTTTTTTCTTGAGGGCTCTTAGATTTTTGATCTCAATGGTGTCTTTGATAAAGGGTTTTACAAACTCTGCTCAGCTGTTTTCTGTAGGGTGGGTTCACTTGCAAGGTGTGGTTAAAAAATGACAGCCCTTGCTTTCTTTGGGTGAGATTAACTCTTGATGTAATTCCCAATGATTTTTGGTATTTATACCTACATTCAATTTCGGTCTGTGTTATGGCAGCTAGAGGCTATATGTGGGTAGAATTTGCTCACTAACTCCATGCTGCTACAAAAATTTTCCCATTAAATCCAAATTTATTTGCACCAATCCTCAGTAGTGCGTTCTGTGTATTTCTATCATTTGCTTTAGTGTATTGGTGCATTTTTCTTGTACCTAAGAAAGCCGTAAAATAGGAATTCTGGAATAGAAAAGGACTTGTAAGAAGATTTCAGATTATTATTGGTTTTCTAGTAGCTACTCTTTTCATTGCTGTGTTAACGTAGAGATTTAATGAGCAAGTTTGACTCCAGGACAAGGCTGAGGGCTGATCTGAACAGCAGTTTCTATATAGGGTTCCTCTGAAACCAAGCATTTGCTAGCCTGCCAGCTTTTATTTTTGTTTATTTGTGCCTACTGCATTCATCAGGGCACAGTAAAGGGTACAGTCACGCAAAGGGCTGCCTGAAGATTTTTGGAGACTGAAAGTGATGCACTCAGAGCATCTACGAAAGCATATTTTGGGTACTAATGCCTAAACCTAGAAGTGGCATGATCCCTCTCCTTTGACTTTCTCTTTTAAGCATGTGCATTCAACCAAAACCCACCACCCTGTCTCCTGAGGATTGGCTCTGTTGGGGTCTAGAGAATGTTTTCTAACGGCGACCTACATGTTGGTGGGGATATGCAGCATCTGTAACAAGGCATTCCCTGGATGCTGTGCTTAGCTGTTGCTTCAGCGGGGTATTTGCATTGCTAACACCTTCCCTAGAGAGTGCAGAATTTCACGTCTCCTCTCCCCTTTCCCTTTCAGGCCCAGGCCTGTTTGCTTCTCCAGAAGGTTCTCCTACTTCGTGAACTGAAGCTCTTCGTGACAGAGGAGGAGTGGGAGGAATTGATCAGAGAAAGCATCAGCCAAGTGACAGAGGTAACAAGCTTCAACATGTTCAATGTACAGATAGCACCTAATGGGTGCTGCTTTTCCTAGTGTGGTGCTGGTTTGTAGAGCCGGAGCCTGCGGTTGTGCTCGATTTGACTGATCTTAGAGGGGTTGTGCCTGCTTGCACCAGGTCTGAGTAGTGTCCACCAGGATTACAGCATTCTTGTAACACTGCTGTGTAGATGTATTTTCACAAAGTACAAGAAATGTGCTTGGTACAGCTCAGCAGTGCCTGTGTATGGATCCAAGAAACAGAGCTTGAGTTTTAGGGAATACACTCATACCGATCAATTTGAGGTGGTTTCAAAAAAATAAGTTTTGAATTGAAAGATATTGTGAACATTTACTTAATTTCAGAAAACGTTACGGAAGTTCTGTATTTGAATGAACTTCGGGGCCAAAGAGATAGAGCTGAGGTGCTCTGGACTTCTGACTCCTGGTGTGTTGCAGGCCTTCTGGACCAGACTCCCTTGGTAATATTGTTTGATCAGGGAAACCTTAAAATAACCTTGGAAAATAATTTGTACAGAAAAAAGAGTGACAGAAATTGCAGAGCTCCTGATTCAGTGGCAAGTGCAGATTGTACCTGAAGACAGTTTTTGGATGCAGCTATTATGTAGGAGGTGATCTGTGGGACAGGAGACTGAAGAAGCAAATGCCATTCAATTATATTCTTCTGGATTGACGTGGGGGGAACCGAGCAGCCAAATTAATGTTATGATGTGGTGACTAAACTTGATGACATGGGAGATTCCAGTCTTGGTGTTCCTACGTAACTGTAGTATTGACCTTTTTCTAAGTGTAGCTTTCATTCTTTACTTACTTCTCTAAATGCTGGTTACATGGTAATTTAGGCTATTCTATAATTTACCACATTGGAACAGAACGATTAGCTCTGTTTTCTTTTGTCAAGGAGGGACAAAATCTGAGCAGGTTTAAATCAAAGAATTTAGAGGTGCCGTTTATTATTCTTGAGGAAGCAGGTAATCCTGGGTTTCATTAAATAGGTTTTATTTAATGGTTACATCAGGAATCCAATGGGTGGAGTTAGGTACGATTTTATTTTCCAGCTACATAAAACATGCCACTCCTTCCAACCCAGTCGTCTCTATGTTTCTCTCTAGCAGCTGAATACCTGCAGGACTCGGTGATTCACTGGGAAACCACAAACATTTACAATGCCTTTATGTTGTTCTTTAGCAACTTGCAACCCATCCAGTATTTTAATGAGCTTTCCTTCCAAAGCTTCCTCAGTGCCTCTCATTTCTGTGGTTGTCTGTGTTTAAAGAAAAATTCCTGGGAAATATTGTCAGTTTGTTTGGGCTGTCCAAGGTATAACCTGCGGGCAGGAGGCTTCACATACTATTAACTGGCAGTGGCATATAGGTGCTAGTTCTCTTTTTGGCCTGAAAAAGCCCTGACATAACATTTTGACAGAGTGCACTGTTAGTGGACTTACATGTATTGGGTTTTGTTTCCCCTCCTCTTGCTCCCCCCTTGCACTGATGCAGTGCTGGTATGGCTCCTTGGAGCTGGGGCAGCTGCACTTCTTTAAATGTTGCTGTATTTGGGAGGGATCAAGGACTTAATATTCCATGTAACAGTTTTGATTCATAGCCAAAGGCTGACAGTTGTGCTGCAAAACTTTCTAAAGCTGCAAAAGGTATTCTGTGTCTCTTTGGTGGTGCGGAAATGCTCCCTTATCTGAGTAATAGCTGTAAAAACATGCAGTGGCTTTATGGTGTAGTAGCACAATACTCATATCATGACTGATATCTTTTGGAAATAGTAAAAAAAAAAAATCCCTTGTAGCAGAAGTCAGAGGCTAGAAACTGAGCACATTTAGAATCTGTAGAAAGTACGTATTTGTCAAAGAGAGTAATCCACCATTAAAATAACTTGCTGAAGAAGTTTTATTAGCTCTGAATTGTCAGGTGGAGATTGTGTGCTTGACTGAAAGAGAAGCTACGGGTTGGGTGGAAGTTACGGGCTTGAAGTTGAAATTATGGGGTGAGTTTGCTCGGACTGTGTCAGGCAAGAGCTTGGGCTAAATGATAGCCCTTTCTGTCCCTGATGTCCACACGTGCCTCTGCTTAGCTGAGGGGGCGGGGGGGGACAACATTTGCAGAACTGAGAGTTCCTCCTGCAGCTCAGTCTCGTCCCTTGTCATCTGAGTCTTGTTTCAGTGGGCCATTCCTGGTCAGCCATGTTTTCGAAGGTGGGTATGTAAGTAGGTAGATGTTGGCACTTGAGTGATCACCCCTGAGAACCTCAACTGAGAGCAGTAGTTCATGATGCTGTGGAAAATGATGAAGTTTTATTGCCCTACCTCTAGTTGAAAGATCTGCGTTTGCTGTCATTGGCCATTCCTGCCACCATCCCTCACAAATAGCTGTTTTAAGAGGAAAAATTGATAATGCAGAATTTTGTACCTTTCTTTGACGCAGGGAGAAGTCTGAAATAACCTGGGGGGCCAACTCTTTAACTGACTGTTCTGATGCGCACTTGTAATTCAAGCGGTGGTATTGTTCGCAAGGAAGCTGTCACCTGAAGGCTTTGCTACGCTCTCTGTGTCCTTGGTCAGATTTGCAGCTATGGGGTTGGTAGCTCTTGAAGTGCAGGATTACCATTGCAGGCGTAAGGCTGTGATAGAGGGTAAGATGCTCCCTCCTGGTGCCTTCTTTCTCATCCTGTCTTGCCTCAGTGATTGCATTGCATACCTGCAGATCACTTGGTGAGGAGCAGGGAGTCTGGGTTGGTTTTAGGCAGTGATTCGTGCTGGAACTGGGAAAGAAGCAATGTGAGAAAACTGCACTCTTGGATATCGTTGAATTATGCATGTAAAACTAAGAGGCAGATGAAGGAGAATCAATGGTCAGGAACTTTAAATGAAGAGACAGCTTCCTGAAATAGCAGCTCTGGCTGCTGCGAGGCAATGGCTCTTGTGCTTACATAAGCTAACTTGACCTTATTTGTTCCCAAAATGTTTAAGCATGCTTATAAAACATATATCACAGTCATAAGGGATTCATGTTTGCCATCTCCTTACTGTCAGCGAGGGAAGTCTTGATATCTTAGCAGGTGCTTGGGAGTTGACTTGTTCTTGTGAGAGCCCTCCTTGGTGCTTTTGGCTGGTTCTGCTGGGTCACCTGGGCAGAAAGCTGTGTCCACGAGCTGTGGGACTGCCTTGTGAGCTGTCTGTTATTGGACAGTAAGCAAAGGTAAGGAAGAAGAAAAATAGCTCTGGCACAATTTTAGCCTCCCTACTCCTATTTACTTTAAACAAAGCAGAACCTTGCTACAGTTGTTCTAGTTTATTCTAATGTTGAGTCTAGACGACTCAGTTGTGTTTACAACTATGAAAAATAGAGTTGCTTCATATTGTGAATGACAGAGCTCACCTGAGATGCTAGAGCATCTGCAAGAGACTTCCTGTTCGAGAGCTTTGTTCTTTTATCAGTAGGTCTCAAAGCGCTTTACAAAGGAAATTCAGACCAGTGAGTTCTTGATGTAATGAAGAAAGTATTTTGCAGAGACCTAAGAGCTCATTTACTTAGTAAACTAAAGTCATTTACGCTGTTTTACAGATGACACGCTTGGCTGGGAACTGAGCCCAGAGTCGAACTTGGGTCTCTTGAGATGTCCCAGGGACCCTCTGGGCATGGACAATCTGACTCTTTGTGAACTTGGCTTCAGAACATCCCATTGTATTGGATAGCAATCTCTGTCCCCATGTCACCTGAGGAGGATGTTGGTGGTTGTGAGTTCAGACGGCTCGGAGTCACGCAATGAGGCTAGCTGGCAGCACCGGAGAGGCCCGAGTTTCCCATTTCACGCGGGGAACTGTCGCACAATTTTGGCAAGGGGTCTCTGGGGGGTTGCTGCTAGGGCTCGCACACTGTCTTTTTGATTCTGTCAAGTGCACCTCAGTTTGGTCTTTCAGCTCTCCTAGTTGTCATTGTGAGCACATTTTGGTGTTTGTTCCCCTTGTTAGATATATTTCTGTTGTCTTTCTCATAAGTTACAAAATTGCTGTCTTTGCTTTAGAGTGATCTTGAAGGCGAGCCAATTTTTTAGTAACTCACTGACAGATTTGGGGCAGGAAGCTCCAGGATCTGAGTACATAGTTTCATTAGCTTTTTATGTCATCCCTTTCCCAAGGGCTGGTTTGTCCTCCTGAACTTAGGTGCTTTGTGTAACTCCCAATTTATGCTGCAGCTCCCAGTTACGATGTGAAAGTTGGAGGGAACTGGGAAAGGATTTTGAGGAATATTCCAGAAAACATATATTTTCATGTCTGAGCAACTTAACAGTTTTCTGAGGGCCAGGTTTTTTTTTAAACTGCTTTCTCTGGCTTGTACATAGCAGTTTCCTGGGGGTTTCCTTTGTCTTCTGCAGTAAGTACATCATAGGAAGGGCCCAACTTTCCTATTTTTTCCTTTGCTTGCTTTGTCAATGTCATAAGGAACAGGCAGAGCAGATAGTGTTCAGGTTGGCTGTTTGAAACCAAAATGGGATCAAGGCATCCCACAATGTAAAAATGCTCACAGAATCTGAGACCAAAGTTCAGTGCAAGAACAAAGCACTCCCGGTCACCAGTATTGGAGACTTGCAGATAAATACACACGTAATCCTAATGAGACACATGTGATCCCTCCTTCCACTTAGGTCTTACTCTTTAGACCTTACTTAAGCTTGGACTGGGCAGGCAGCCATGTTTCTGTAGAAGGGCATGAACTTGGACAGACGGGATTACATGGCCTGTGTGAGGGAGGGCACAGATAATTCAAGACCTCTTTTCCAAGACTCGTATCGTTTGAAAGTTACTGTATGCTCTCTGA
The DNA here is from genome assembly GCF_000687285.1 of Phaethon lepturus. NCBI lineage: Eukaryota > Metazoa > Chordata > Aves > Phaethontiformes > Phaethontidae > Phaethon > Phaethon lepturus. The sequence continues at coordinate 155,580 of NW_010524448.1, read as the reverse complement.
AAACTTTTATTGTATGGCATTAGAGGGTTTTGTTGCTATTGTGTTGTTCAGCTAGGGGTTTCAAAAAACTAGCAGGAGCCACTCAGAATGTGTGGGGGGAGAGAGAGGCTACTATATAGCCTCATTTTTGAAGGGCATCACATTTGATTATCAGTGTCTTAATTTGTAGGGAGATAAATTATTAACAGTGACTTCATCAAATCTCTAAAAAAAGCCATGCTTCAATTTTTTTTCTTGAAAATTGCCTGAACTTTTATCTGTCTATCTCTATAACATCTTAATTCATTGCCCTTTCTCAGCCTCTTAGCTTGTAAAATGAGGCCAGTAGTGATTTAACTGATATCTTTGACATGCTTTCAGAGGACTGGATGTCTCTGTGGAGAATTCATTCTCCTCTGTCCCCTCAGCTGTCCTGTATGGTTTTCCCCCCCTGCATTTTCATATGGTCTATGAAAAAGCAAACAAACAAACAATTGGATCTTTAAACTTGGGAAAGCATTGACATTTTCTGTGAGAATGACTTCTGGATTTTTGGGCTCCTCCCTCTAATAACAGCCAAAATAAACATTGCAAAAAATGCCCTTTAGCTATACCCTTCAGCATGTGGGTCTGCTTAGTCCTTCCCTCTCTCTTGGTCAGGGACAAGCAGAAACTTGGTGGTTCCCTTCCCTTTGTGAGCATTTCTTGATGACTTGTTTCTGCTGGAGATGCAAGGAAAAAATCTTTGAAAATATATACTTTCAATCTTCAGAAACTTAGTGAGAGAGAACGGAGGGAGGAGGGACTGCCAGTGCCTTTTTTTTCTACTTTTAGTGCTCTGGGCAGCAGCTGCTATGCTGTTCAGGTCGGTGGTGTGAAAACCTCTCCTGTGTGCTTGAGTACCTTGTGTACCTGGAGTTGGAAACGGATCTGGCTCTGTGGATAGATGGGAACTGGTGTGAAGCGTTATTCTCTTCCCTCTTCCCTTCTTTGTCTTCCATGATACAGCCCTAAGTTCTAGCTTGGGTTCTTCTATTGTACAGTGAATATTGTCATGAAAGGAAGTATTTGGCGGTGGCTTGTCTGGGTTTTGGGAAGCTCAGAGTTGATTCCTGGCTCTGCCATGGTCTGCGTGACTCAATCATGTCACTTGGCCTCGCTGAGCCTCTGTGAAATGGAGGGAGTGATGCTGGCTTACCTCTTACTTCTCAGGAGAAATGTGAGAATAATTACAGGTGAGGTGAGGGTGCTTACATCGGATAATAACAGGAGCTATGAACATACAGAATACTAAAATACTTCATTTGGTTGTCAGTTTGTTATTAGCCTCTAAATATCAGAGGAAGGCTGTGCCCCTCCCAAACCTCTCTGCTTACCTGTATGTGGATGTGGGAAGCCTTGTGCGTCGGCTCAGGTAGCGGGCACGCGCTTGTAGGGCCCCAAACCCGCTTGCCTGGTGTGACTCCACCACAGGGACCTGAGCCACAGCAGCAGCAAAATGCCAGGTTGTGTCTCTGCTCTGGGAGCCTGCGTGCAGCATGGAGCTAGGGCAAAGCTTGCGCTTTCACAGTCAGCGTGCAAGCAGTCAGCGTGCTGAGGTCAGACCTCTGAAGCACTTTCTCGTCGTGACTGTGGACGTTCAGTAGGGTGGAAATTTTGCTGAACTATTTGTGGCTGGAGAAGCGAGTTTACCTTAGCAACCTCGGGCTGTGCCAGGGGTGTAAGGTTGTGCAGGGTGGGTGGAGGTATGTGTTTTGCAGAAGGCACTTGGCACTGTGTTCAGCCGTGAATCTGCACGTTTATCCGTCAGCATCGGATCTGTTACGGGGGAGGAGGGGGAGGGATGGAGATAGCACAGTGTACGGAAGGAATGCAGGTTGGCCGGGCTTCTCCAGCTCACGGAGCAGTGCTGGATCTGTCAGGCTGATCCCACGGAGGGGAAGGACTGTTTGTTTTGAACAATGAAACAGGCTGAAGGATGTGCTGGGAATGCATAACTATTAAATGGTGTTCAAGCTAGGAAACGTGCTCATCTCTTGGTAGCAGAACTCTCCTCTGCGCTCTTGAGATACTGCTGTGTTTTGTGAGGCTGGGCTAAGTGTGTCCCCCACTGTGGTACCTGTGAAAGGGGAAGAGGTGCAGGCAGGCTGAGATTGCAGGTGGGTGTGAATGCAGAGGCTTCCAGAAACATTGCCTGGCTCCCTGTAACAGCCTATTGCTGTCTGCCCTGCAGGGAAAGCTGGGCACTGGCTGGGATGCTGACTTTGGCTCTAGATGCACATGTACCGCTTTTTGCTGTATTGCAGGTTTCGGTGGAGTCTTGGGCTTAGACTAAAATCCTACCTGGGAAACTGAGGCATGGAGCTGTGTGGTTAACACCTCTTTCTAGCTGCCAGCCTTCTGTCCTACCTGTATGACTGAATTACTGCAGGTATTTATCTTCTGTGCTCTTAAAAAAAATTGTTTTATACTTTGTGAAGATGAAGGAATGCTGTGAAGTGCAATGAGAGATGGACCGAAGGTTGGATCCTACAGTAGTTGGGATACCTCCATGTGTGATCCAGAAATGGGGAATATAGGCAAAAACACTGACTGGTAAGGCGTTGGAGGTATGCTGTTCTCCTTGTAGAAATCGTAGAAGCAGAGAACTTTGGATCCAGGAGTGCCATCCACCAGAAACAGCCAAAGGCTTTTGGAAATGGTGTGTTTGACATGAGACAAAACATCTCTGCCAGCTGAATCTGTGTAGGGTGAGGCAGGAACTGTATTGCTGTATTGGCTTGAGATGAGATGGGAGTTCCAGCTGTGAAAACTGTCTCCATATTTTTTCCTTTTGGAAAATGACCTACCCAGATCTGCTGACAGCTCAGATGTACAGGCATGATTAACCGTCACAGGTATTACTGAGCTGGACTTGGAACTGAGAGTCCCTTTAAAGTGGGACTGGCTGTTACTGAAAGAGCAGAGTAAGAAAAGCAGAAAATGGGAAAACCCCAACATAATCAGCAAGTGATGCAAGTGTGGCTGTTGAATATAAGCCACGTGGTCTCTCTGCTTTTAGTATCGAGTGATTGAGTTATGTGACTCTTAGGTTGGTAATGCTTTCAGAGGGCAGGGGAAGGGAGAGTTGGATATCTTTGCGAACAACGCATGGCAGAGAATCACAGAACAAGTGGTTAGACAAGTTATTCTGGGTTCTCACTTAACCCTCCACCACTGACCTGTAGCATAGCTGGAAGCAAACCCCCTGCTTTGTGCCTCAGTCATGCTATGTAAAATGGAGATACTTGCCAACCTTGTGCAAGTCTTTTGCGATCTAATCAGTGTTTGAGGCTCTCCTGAGGATGCTGCAGATGACTGAAATACTACTTTTCTTTTTCAAGCATGTTTGCCATGTGTTGCAGTTTGCCATCTGTTACATAATACTTTTGCTTTAATTTTATGATTGTGTTTTATACGTTACACAAGTGAAATCATGGTAGGTCTGTTAAAGGATTGACCTGTGCAATTGGGGTGGCAGTGCTTATTTTATCTTTCAGATAGCTGACCGAGGGAGCAGACTGGGGCAATCTCTTGTGCGAAACCATGAACATAAGACAATGGTTGGTACCTTATGCAGCAAGAAGTTACAACAAATGCTTGGGAAAGCTGCTTTTGAGGTTCCCATTGAAGAGACTTGGGATTTCATTCCTTGGGAGCAGTTCCCCAAGGCTTGCCAGGAGCCCCAGTCCAAAATCAGCTTCTTTTTATGTAACCAGAGTGCAGCACGTTTGTATTGATGTCGCATGCTAACACGAATCAAACGCCGCACTGTGTACACTCCCTGCTAGAGGAGGATGAGAGTGAAGCAATGCATGCATGGCAGAAGATACCATCTCATCTAATGTCTAATGGGGAAGTAGTCTGAGACAGTGATGATGAGATCAGGCTAATAAGTGACACTGAGCTGAGCAGGAATTGGACTCAAGTCTTTAAGGAGGCTTGACTGTCTAAACTATACCACATACAGAGGTGCTGGTGATTTTGTGCTCTTTGCAGTAAATTTCTTTTACACCCTTTGTAGCAGAAGGGACAGGGAAAAGACACATATTGAGAAATAGTAAGACTTTATCTGAATCCAGCTTCCTTAAACCAATCCATTCTGCTTCTGGACTAAAGAAAATTGTGCATTCTGTAGGAATAAATTATCTGCTGCTTTTTTGCTGCTACTTTGGCTTCTCCACCAACCCCTACCCTCTTCCTTGTTCCTCCCTGGTCTTTGAGAGCTGTTTAAAAGTGATCCATTTCAGTAGGGAGCTATTTGTTTGCAGAGCACCTAAATTATAACCTAAATTATACTGGATTGCTTCTGGCTATTTATGCTGGTGGAACTGTGCTTGTGTTTCCAGACTCATGCAAAAAGCTGCTTTTAATACAGATGCTTAGTCTTACAGTGCTGATGTCGCTAGACCAGTGATGTCTTCTATCTCCAGCTGGGCAAGCCACCCTTTTTGTTCTACAGGTCTGCATGAATTTGGTTGGGCACCCCAATCTTCTATCTCCAGCTGGGCAAGCCACCCTTTTTTTTTCTACAGGTCTGCATGAATTTGGTTGGGCACCCCAAACTAGACGCACGTCCCAATTTCCCAAGCAGGTGAAAACTTGCTTGCAGACTTCTGAAAATCAGCCCCTCAGGTGTTTTTCAGAGCTATAGGACTTTTCTTGTTGACTTCAGTAGGATTTGTTTCAAGCCCTTCAAAGCATCAGGGCAATTCTGGGAAGCAGGGATGGCAGCAAGAACAGACACAGTCAAGCCAGCACAATTTAAATGCGGTCATCTATACCACTCATCTACAGTGAAGAGAAAATGCAATTTATTTTTAACACCTTCTTAATTCTAAAATGTTTGTACATTAAAAAGATGAAATGACAGCTGACTTCACTGTGCCTCCTTCTCACAGTACTGCCCTGATTCCTCTTGTCCTGAAGAGCTGACAATTCATACTGATTTTCTCTCACCGTGAACTTGTATGCAGCTTGGCAAAATAAGGATCTCAACTTAATAGCCTCTCTGAAAGCTACTTTAACAACAAGTAATGACTGTTAGCCTGGCAATATGTTGTTCTTCAAATTGCAAAGACATTTTTAAAGAAAATGGGTCTTTTTTGTTTTCATAATTGATTTCTAAATTATTATTTTTATCGTTGTTATTATTATTGTTATTATTTATTGTGGTAAGCCTAATAAACAGAGTGTGCATGGCCCATGGGATGTTATATCCTACATGTGAAGATTTAAAAGATTTTTTTTTTAGTCACTTACCCTATATTTGTTTCTTGTTTTATGTGAGAGACTTTAGAGCTGTTGAATTGTGTGACCTTCTAGGTTAATGACAGCTCTGGAATAGAGTTGCAGCGCATCTATCTATATCAGGAGAGAGTAATTAGCAAGTTATTGATAGTCAGATGAAGTTGCAGCATGAATTCCAGCCAGCAGAATATCGTGGTTTTCTAATACAGGGCTTGAGTGGACCATCCTGGTCAAGAAATAACTATGTCTTTATTATTTAAAAAAGATAATCCCAGGGTGTGGAGCCTGTACAGACACTAAATAATTCTACTTGAAGGCTGCCGTTCCTGCAGATATGTTATCTGGTCTCCCTGCTTTTTCTGCAAAAAGCATTCCTTACACTCTGGCTGGCCATCATTATTTTTCTGTTGAGGGCATCATTACTGAAAGAGCTTGCTTTGGGGAATAAATTTCTTCTGCCTGTGTCTGCAAGGATTTTTACTTCATTTGCCAGCTTTATGCTGATATAGATGGAGAATAGTTTGCTCAGAGTCCTTAAAATTGCTTCCAGTCTGAATGGAGCAAAAGCAATAGATGGTCTAATGGAAGAGGTTGCATCTCCTGGAGAACTACGACCTTCCACCGCTGGGTACAGGTCTGGCGCAGTGACTTACCAGCGACGTGTGTTGTGAGGCACTGAGGGTGCTGAGCCTGGGCTGGACCTTGCCCATTGGCTGGGTCTCCAGGCAAAGGCTGGCTCTAGAGAAATAGGCTGCGGTGGGGCACGCCACTGTCTACAATAAGCCTGTCCCCGCAAACCCTGTCTCATGTTGGTGTAATCCACGCAAGCTGGTGGGGCTTGCTATGGCGTGTGCTTCCACACAGAAATACAGTGGGGAAGAAAACTACCATGTAAGCAGGGCTGCGTGGACCCGCTGCAGGCAGAGGATGAGTACCCCATAGCCCCTGTGCCACCTCTTTGATCCTGCTGCCTTTTTCTGGCTATTTTCTGCCCTTTTCCACTTGTAAATAACTCTGGCTTTTATTTGACCTATCCTTGGAGTGATTTTCCTCTAAGCCAGACCTTTCGGTGTCTCAGAAACCCTGCAGCACATAAAGGGAACACAAAAAGATGAAATTTTTTTCTCTTGGTCATTTCAGTGAACTTAAGCTTGATTGACAAGCCCTGTTCTAGTGCTGGCAACTGGGATTTCCTAGGCGTAAGTGTTAATGGATTTCTGTATTAGCACTTTACGTGTAAATCCTAGCTTCTGCAGCTGAGTGGCTGTTGTCCCTCAGGTGAGTCTGTTGTCTGGCAGCCCCCCGGCCTCTCCAGGGCGGGGGCGGATATTCCTTTTCCTCTTTTTCTCCAAGAGACAGCAACATGTCTCCAGTCGTGGTTTAGCTTAGAAACTAGGGAGAGCAGCAAGTTGTGCCCCCGTGGTATGCTTGCTCTTACATTGTCCAGTTGTTTCTTAATTAACCTGGGTATCAGGAGCTTCCACCATGTACCCTCCTGAGCATTTCCAGAGTTTGGTGGGTTTTGTGTTGCAGGGTTATTTTGGTGACAGGTTAATCCTGCCAGTCGTTACTCATTTTCTGCTTTCTCCCGGGAAGAGTGACTTGTTTCCTCATTTAATGCATGCTGCTTCTCCATCTCCCCATTTAATTTGCAGAGTTTGAAAATGGTTGGCAAGTGTATCCTGAAGGCTGAGAAAGATAAAGTTGCCAAGAGCTTGGAGCTGTTGAACTTCCTCCTCAAAACTGTGACAGAGCAGGTGAGTGTGTGACCCAATGTGTGGCAAATGGCTGTTCTTCTGAATACTACCAAGGCCTCTTTTATAATGTCACGTTTGGATTTTACCTTGTGATTGCTCCGTCACTACATCCCCCCTCATTTCTTACCGAAGGTACCCCTGGAGGGAATGCCTAGCTGGACTTGAGGACAGAGGAGTCCTCCTGTCTAAGGAGTGATCCATAGCTCTTGTGAGCCCATCTCCAAGAGCTTGTTGAAGTATTTGTGCAGTGTTCACAAATGCATGTGGCATCTTCTTTCTTAGCAGCAGAAATATGGCCTGGGATACAGTGAGGGCGAGCTGGGTTTTGTCCCAGATGATTGCTCTGTCCTCTCCACTGAACTCCAGAGATTTTAGTTTCCAGAAACTGAGAGTTACTCAGAAGCTTTGTGAGTGGGAGTGAAACTTTTGCTCTGGGGATTTGTTTTCCTTAATGAAAAACGTCTTTTTTTGAACATGAGAAGATTTTTCTATAGGTGACAAAATAAGTCTCCAACATGGTCTTATTTACTAGAGCAAAATAACACAAGCAGCAGAATTGCTGAAGCCCAGTTTCCTATTGATAAGCACTGGGCTCACACCGCAGCCTGTTTCTTTGTGAAGACCTAATAGGAAAGTGGGTGGAGGAGAGAGATTATTTCCAAGGCTCTTGTAGGAACTGAATAGCCTTTGAGACACCCTGTTCTGTCTGGTTTTACTGAAATTATCCAGTGGGTTACGGAAGCTGTAGAGGCAGCCAGAGGCAGCATGATTGCGTCCTTTAGAAACCAGACTGAAAATGCTGCTGCTTTTCTTTTAGATAGGTACACAGTCACGTGTCGTTTTCCCCCTGCTCCCAGCCATGGACTGAAAAGGAAAGAGGACCGAAGGACCTTTCAGTCCCTTTTATGCCAGTACAATTCTAGCTGTTAGACTCATGCCCCTCATGCTAGAGACCCAGTTTTCAAGCCATCCCTGTACCTGATGGCGTGGTGTGACTCACCAGGTTTTGCCTCAAGTTGAAGTGATGTCGAAATGGACTCAGGGCAGCAGCTTGGAGAAGCTGGGCAGGATTGGTTACTCCTGCCATAGTCTTATTCCAAGGATGGCCTGTACCCTGCTGCTGTGAGTGCCTCTTCTGCCTTCACTCTGCAGATTGTCTGTTTGTACTTGCCTCTTGCAGAAGCTGCGTGTGAAGTTGACGGAGTTGGACAAAGTGCTGGTAGCTCTGAACCAGCCAGAAGGCATTGGGAATTCGGCACGTCTTGACTCTCTCTACTGGAACGTCATGCGCTGGCTGAATTACACGTATGTATGCTTGGCACTCTGGCTTCTTGGCTTGCCAGGAGGACTGCCTGCCTGTCCTACTTGTCTTCCTTTTCAGGACTCCTCTCTGGGGACTGAGCTGGTGCAGAGCAGCATAGGCTGGGTGGTGGTGAAGTTGCTGACGGACTCTGTCAGAGAACAGCAGCAGCAGTGGCTGTCTTGCATGCATCCAAAAGGCCGCCTAGATGAGACTGGAATGGTCTGCTGGGGCTTCTTACTGGAAGACCTCTTAGGATTGTTAGTACAGTGAAGACCTTGCTGGGCTGTCACCTTGGACAGACAGACAGTGTCTCAGGTAGCCTTGCATGGGGCCTCAGGCAGGTGTGCTCGAGAAGGTGGTAAGTACAGTGCTACTTGGTCTGTGGAAGGGGGTTCTTCCTCAGGTCTTCCTCAATTGTGCCTTCTTGAGTCCTGGTCCAGCTCCCACTGTTCGTTTAACCTGCCCCTATGCAGACTGAGGACCACGTCCAGGGATAACGCTCATCCTTGCAGCGTGCCTGGGCTTCCTGAACCTTTCTTGTGCTTCTGCCCCTTCGTGGACTGCCTGTAGCATGGATCACACTGCTCCCTGGCTGTAAACTAAGTTGCTTTTGATTTTTGGCGTTCTCTCTGCAGGAAGCCCAAGAAAGAGAAGACAGCCAATAAGCCTGCGCAGGAAGCAGAGACGCTTAAGCGGAAGAAGAAAGGCTTCCTGCCAGAGACTAAGAAACGCAAGAATCGCAAGAAAAGCATCCAGGAGAATGGGGTAGCACCAGTAGCTAGTGAAGATGGAGAACCAGCAGCCCCAGAGGAGCAGCCCCCAGGAACAGAAGCCCCCAAGCAGAAGAAAGGCCTCGTGCCTGGTAGCAGCAAACACAAGAATCAGAACAGAGGGGTCAGGGAGAACGGAGTGGCAATGGCGGGCAGTGGGGAGGAAGCTGTTAATGGAGGAGATGCAGTGGCTGACAAGAAGAAGAAGAAGAAGAAGAGGAAGAGGAAGAATATGAACAGAAAAAGAAAAGGTGATGCAGGCAATGAAGCCGAGCAGGTTCCAGCTGCAAAGAAAACCAAGGGGAGTGTCAGCCAGGAGACCCAGCAGAAGCAAACCAGCAAAGCCAACCAGCAGAAGCAGGACAAAGCTAAGAAGAAAAGAAAAGAGAAAAAAACTGCAGTGCCGCATGAGTAAAATCCATGGATTCACCCAGGCCTGGCATAGCTAGCGTGGCTCAGAGGACTGTTTTAATATCTTTTATAACTATAGTTTTTATGTCCTTCATGACTTTAAATAAACCTTCCATGATTCTGAGCTGTAAAGCTGCAGGTCTGACTTGTGTGGAGGGTTCAGCTACAACACAGGTAGCTTCAGGAGGTCACATACCCTGCAGGCTCTGGTAGATGCCCACTCTCTCTTCTCTGGCAGTGCTGAACAGCCTGTGCTTGGGAGAATCCTGTCTCCACCATTTCCCAAGGCAGAGGCGAGAGGCTTGTTTGGATTTCCTGGGGAGTTGGGGTAGGTGTGCTGGCACTGCTGAGTCGTGTGGTCAAGCCCTGTGGGAGGTTCAGAAGTAACCCCTAAAGGCACATCTCTGTCTTGCCCAGGCCCAGCAGTACTCACAGCTTTTCCAGGTGGAAGATGCTTTCTCTCTTAAATGCCTGGAGTTAAATGGGCTTGCACAGGCATATTGTGGGGTCATATATATCCAATTTGGCCACTCAGGTCTCATCAATAACTACCACGATCTGGCTTTCTTGCCTTTTTGCTGCTGGGTGCAGGAGGGCTGATGGCCCCTGTGATAACACAGGGACATCAATAAAACAGTGAAATAATTGAAGTGGTTGATTGATTTGCTAGTCTGCCAGGCCAGCAGGCTCTGTGCAGGCGTGCAAGGTACCTGTTACCAGCAGGCTTACAACAGTCTATGAAGGTGACTGCTTGGAATTGTATCTGCTTGTTTATCCCCAGGACCGCCAGAATGCCATTGCCCTTGTGGAGGGGCCAGGACCAGGTTCTCCGATGCGTTGGGTACCTGGTTCTTGTTGAGAGCCGAGTCTCAAAGTGTTGGAAACCCTGCTCATGTTGTAGTTGCCTCTAAAGCCTCCTCCCTCCTTTCCTCATCCCCACCTGCTGACCACCTTGCTCCTAGAGGTCAGAAGGTGTGGGCTGGTGGCTGGCCCTGCCTCCTCTCCCAGCATCGGAGGGAGCAGTCCCCATGAAGGCCCAGGCGCTCTCCTTCCTCCTGCGGGGGAGTTGGGTGCTGGCTCCTGTCAGAAGCAGGCGGCTGCTGGCAGAGTGAAGGGCCCTGGAGCAGGGCTGTTCCTGCTGTGCCTTCGGCTCTCGTCCCACGGGTGGGTCTGCAACCACCAGATACAGGTAAGGGCGCCGGAAGTGTCACGTTGCTTTTGGAGGGGGTGAGAGAAGAGCTGCAAAGGGCTGTGTTTGGCCATGGCTGTTTATGTGCCTTTGCAATGATTCTTTTCTCAAATGGCGTTAAAACTCCCTGGGAGGCAGCTGCTGGCAGCAACGCAGACTCGTTCAGTTGCGGACCCCCGGGTAGGTGCAGCCCCTCCTCTCATTTTCGTGTCACAGCAGTGATCCCGTGAGGTCTGCTGCGCGCCCTAAGGAGCACGCTGGCTCCTGTTAGCAGCAGGTGGGGGCTGGAGTTACTGCGCCCGTCTGCTGGCAGCAGAGAACATCCTTCCTTTCCCTGCCTTTTGCTTTCTGCCTTCACAGCTGGCTTCCTCTGGCACTCGAGGGAGGCAGGACTGAGGAGCGCTGTCGTTGCCTTGGAGGACACAGCCATGTCCGTCCTGGATGAGGAGGAGTAGGTGGACTGGAGCTGGAATCTGCAAATCAAGTGCCCTTCAGATAGTGGCACAAATTGTGTCAGGAGGTGAAGGGGAGCTCTGCAAGGTTGCTGAGGTCACTTAGCATGTCAAGGGAAGCTCTCCTTTGGCCCATGCACACTAACTGTTGGCCTCCAGCCTCAGCAGGGGTTGCAGGAAGCCACTGGTCCCCAAGTAGGATGGAGGCTTGGGCTGCAGGTAGGTGGCTGTGACAATGCAAATCAGACCTTCAGTGAAGTGGCTGGTGCCTGCATCTCTGCGTGATGCTCCCATTCTTGGGATTTCCCCACCTCAAACACCCACCTTTTCTGAGCAATTTAGGGCTGGACTCATCCTGCTGGACCTTTTCTCCCAAGACACTTACTAATCTGAAGGTTCTTGCAGGGTTTTGGCTGGAATAGCTGCTCTTGCAGCCTGCAGAAGAGCTGGATGTCTTTGTTCCCAGCCAGGAGGTATTGGCAATTATTGTTGCCAGCCTTGTCTCCAAGAAAAAGGGCACCTCTGCTTCAAAGGGGACTGTTGGCATTGGGGATGCTGCCCTGCCCCTGCCATTTAATGCTGAAAGCTGGTTCATTGCCTTGTTAAAACCTCAATCCCAGTTAAGCCCCTCCAGATGTCTCCTGGGTGATGACTTTTCGTACGTTATGCAAATGCAGCATACAAGAGGCCAGCAGGTCGGGGCCACCCGTGTTTAATGACCTGGAGATGCTCTGAAGGGAACAGGGGTTTCAAATATGAACACTGTCTTCACTAATGATTTCTTTCCTTCTTTCTGTGCCTGTAAGTAGGACACCCTTGTACCACTGCCCCTGCAGACCTAGAGGAGAAATGGCATGCAGGTGTGGTGGGTGGGAAGCAAGGCGAGTACACAGGTACATGGGTGTGTTGGGAGTGGGAAGACAGTGACAGAGTCCACTGGGTCGTCTCTTCAGATGTGCAGCAGGGCAGCAGCTTGACTATGTCGTGGGAGCTGAGCCTGGTGCTCGCATCAGCGGGGCTGTGAGCAGCCTGGAGCAGTGCCAGGGCCATGCTGCAGCAGGCTCTCTCGTTTGGATGATGCCACCTCACTCCTCTCTGGGAGCATGAGCCTGCTCCTGGGCCTGGCAGGTGAGGGGCAGAGCAGATACTGTGGCCCCTGTGAGACTTTGGGGGTGAAGCCTTGTCTGCGAGTGTCCCCTCACTGGGTGCAGTTTCTGCCCTGTAGAGCACAGGGAGGTGTTTTAAGGACCAGTTGAGCTCTCCATCGCTTGCAGCCCCAGAGATGCCATTGTAGCCAAGCTGTGGGAGAGCAGAAGGTCCTAGTGAAAATAAGTTCTAGAAAGAGCCTTTCCTGGGCTGTCGGCAGAGCTGCCGCAGCAGGCTGGAACTTCCCCTGTGCGTGGCACGTGGCAGGGCTGGTGCCTTTACTAGGGAGAGGCATCATTTTCTGTATCTACTCTTTCTAGCTCGCTGCTGCCAATATATGCCTGCTTTAAATAGCAGGTTTTGACTTAGCAGCTCACTGGAGTAAGCTGGATGGGAGAGCTCTATCCAGGTAGCTCAGGCAGCAAAGAGGGGGAACCTTCTGTCTGCAGAGAGTGCATCTGCCTGGCAGCCCGGAGCTGCCGTGGCCACTGCTGCCAGGTGGGTCCTTGCCCACATGAGCGTGCGCCGGGGCCACGGAGGCTAGCTGAGCCACTCTGGGATGTCTCCCAGGGTCACGGAGATTAAGAGTTCATGTGGATCAGTTTGTCACCGTCATTTTGGGGAGAGACCAGGGAAGGGCAAAGCACGAGGCCGAAGCCATGCCAGGCGCTGTGTCTGACAGAGGGGTTGACTCTGACCTCTGCCTTGCCAGCGTGGAGGCTGCCGTGCTCGTGTGTGTGTTTAGACTTCAGCACTTGCAGAGCGGTCAAGGGGAGAAGGGACAGCAAAGCTGCGGGGCGTTGTGCGAGTTGTGCATCCGTAACAACTCTTTTGCCAACTAAATTACCTGACTTCAGGCTGGCTTTGATGCAGAGTTTATAGAAAGCAGTCACTAATCCACCAAGTCAAATCATGTTTCACCGGCACTTATTTGTGCCTTTTAACAATTGCAGAGGTTTCATTTTGCTTGATTTCATGTCCTGTCTGTTGCTGGACCTTTAGGGCTTTAGGGGGTAGAGCATGCTTTGATTTTAATGAAGCCTTTTCTTTTCAGCTGGCCTGGGCTCTGGAGCTCTTTGGCAGTGATAACAGGTCAAGGGTTTTTCTGAATGCAAGAAAATAGCTGGAGGCCCTGGGGCACTGAGCTGACTGAGCGCTCCTCTGCGGGTGCACTGCTGGAGACTCCGGGGCAGGTGGAGTCCTGGGAGGAGCAGGGCTACGAACCGCCGTTCCCAGCCCGGTGCCTCTGGCCAGTGGGAAGGCTGTGGACTGTTTTAACCGAAGACATGACTGTTTGGTCCCAAGGTGCATTAAGACTCTTGCTGCTGCCTGTGACTGGCAGAAGAGCCAGTGCTGAACTGCTAGTGGAGGAGCCGGACAGGACGTAAAGGCTGGGGCAAGGCTGGCTCCTCTGTGCAGGGAAGTGAGGCCGCATGTGGCAGCCAGGTGAAGCTGGGCAGTAAAACGAGCGTCCCTGCAAAAAGCGTTGAGGCAAACGGTGGCTCAGCCACCTGGCTCCCAAGGCTGGGGGGGACATAGCCGCCCTGTAGCGGTGGGATCTTGGTGATGCAGGAGAAGCCCTGGGTTTTAGCGCCAGCAACGTGTCCCCGTGGGGCGGGAAGTGTCCAGCAGCGCGATGCTCTGGCACTGATGTGTCACTTGTGGCCAATGTGCTTCGTAGCGTCAATGCTAAGTGGCAAATACAGTCGCTGTGATCAACTCGGCAGTAGCCAGTCCTGTTCCAGAGAAAAACAGCAGCAATAGCTTTTACTTTGAAGTGTGGGACAACAAAACCTGGGATTTGTTCTGAGTTGCTCTTGCTGCCAAGACATGAGGCCCAAGCTTATTTCCAGCTGTTCCAGACTTCCTTACATAAAATATGGCCTGGGACAGGCTCAAGAGATACCCGAGAGACACCTCACAGACAGGGAAGCCACATGCCTGGTCTTGCCATCTTCAGAAACACTCCATTGCAAGCCCAGCATGCAAAATGGTGAGTTGTATTTGTTTTTCTCCCTTTCTCAGGCTCCTCCTCAAACCGTAGTGAAAGCAGGGCTTAATGGCGGCGTTTCTCTGCTGTCTCTTAAAGGATTAAGTCCTTATAATCGGAAGGTTTATAACCCTAAGGTTACAGGAATTGGCTCAAACTGGGGTGTTAAGGGGGTTTGTGGTGTTCGGCTTTGTGCTGTGAGACCAGAGAAACCAGCCAGTTCGCTGTCCAGCAGGAGGGCAGCAGCATGTGCCGGCGTGACGGGACACTCGCGGCTGTTTGGTGCCAGTTTAGATTGGGGCAGTGACGCTCCCGACAGACTGGCTGTGCGGCGAGGGTGTCCCAGGCTGGCCAGCCACGTGGAACCTCTGCGCCCAGCACCCAGCCAGCAAACACGTTCACGTTACGGCTCTTCTTGCCAGGAGAAAGCCTGGCCTCAGGGATTTCCTCCTGACTTGCCTTGCATCTGTTGGCCATCGCATATAGCCACAGAGAAGCCACATATAGCCATGAATCGACTGCTAGCCAGGTAAACGTTGTGTCTGTCTAAGCATATTTTCAAATGCTAAACCTTTGGCTTACTTTGAATTAATGATGTAGTGTATGTGCTACAGAGATTTTGCCAGGGGCACTAGGAGATGGTTGCAGCGTGTGGGAGCCCGAGTGAAAGCGAGGTGGCCGTGCAGTCGGGGCCTCTTCGTACAACCGCGGTAAATGCACCAGCAGTCGGTCCAGGACACCTACAGCATAAATGGCATCAGCTTGTACGAGCCAGCTCAGGGCTGTGCGTCACCTTGTGAAGCCCAGTGTCATTACGCGCGGGTCACTGTAGTCACGCGGCGCAAGCCCAGGCAGCAAGGCTGTTGTGTGACTGCAGCTGGTCTTGGTAAGAGCTTTACAGAAACAGCGTGGGGAGGATTTATGGAAAGGGAAGGCAAGTGTGTGTGTGCGCACAGGCCCGTGTGTGTCCATGAACGTGTGAACAGTACGGTCACATTAGTTGTTTGTTGGTTGATGGAAGCGAAAGCTGCTGAGCTGCTTTGAACATCAGAATTGATGAAATTATGCTTAATCAAGTCATTTACACAGTGTGATTAAGCTGAAAGCCCCCAGATGCACTGCCAAAAGGCGATCAGCGTTAAGTGACAAATCCTTTGCTTGCAGGGGTGTCCTGGCTGGGACACTCGCACTGCACTGAAGGAAAAGAATGCGGAGGGGAAGGAAGTCTCTTCCACGGCTGCTCAGGGGAGACTCAAATGCACCCTGTACCCAGGTGGGCTGCAGAGCTCCTGAAGCAGCAGAACCAGCCCCTTTGCCCACAGGCGAGATGCCACTGTCCAGTGAAGCTGGCAGGATCCCTGGAGAAGGGCAGCTTTGGTGGCTACCACGGCTACAGCTTAGGAATTAATTTCCTGGCCTGCTTCCCTGCCTGTCTTCCCGAGCACCCTGACCCACAGCTACCCCCACATTAGCTGTCTTCATCAGTCGGATCAGACAGGTCTTTTACCTCTCACGTGTGTCGCTGCTGTGCTGCGAGGGGCCGAGAAGGGGACAGAGCAGGACCTCTGTGCCCACCACTACTCCTTCCCCCCGCTCTGACCCTGGGCTGGATCCTGGCAGCCAACGCGCAGGGAAAAGGAGGCTGTCACCCAGCACCCCCCTGCTCCCTCTGACCTTCCCGGCTCATGGCTGCTCTTTAAGGGTGCTGCAGCCAGGCTGGGGTCCAGGTCGGTTCGTTGCCATCCACATCAGTGTTCCCGGCAGGAGCTGCGTGGCTGGTGGAGCTCGAGGCAGCCTTGTCCCAGGGACCAGCCCTGCAGGCGGCAACCACAGGAGTGCGCAACCAGAGCAAGAAGTGACACGTGAAAGGGAGCCAGGAGGTATGTTTTAAATACTTTTATTTCTTAATTTACATAAAGGTATATATTTGGCTTATTTATCTTTTTTTATACTCTGAGAATCACAATCAATTGCTCTTAAAAAATAAAATAGTCATTTGCTTCTGAAAGAAATCAGAAAACTATTTTATGTTTTTCCCTTGTATAACAAGAAAATATACTATATACTCCCATACATCACATAGCAAAAGTGATCCTAAGTGCTGGTTTACCAAACAATAAAGCAAATGGAGAAGAAAACAAACAATTAGGATGGAGGATGCAGAGAACAACTCTGCTTTCCAGAGAACAGCCATTCATTTATGGGGTTTAGTCACGCTGAGGTTCTCTTGGGTGGTCTATAAAAGGGGAGAGGCTTTTGGGCTCACCCCGATTCTAGCTCTGGGAGCGATGGCAGCAGGAGGCATTACAGTTATTTGGGTTGGCAGCTTGCTGCTTTTTGGGTCAATTCCTTGCCTCTCTGTGCAGTTCCCGCTACCTCTGTTCCTCTCACTGTGTACAAGCTGCCTAATTGCTTCTGTGGTGGGTGCATTGGTGCAAACGCAGTATTAGCTGTGGAGGGAGTTAACGCTTACTTAAAAAAAAAACCATTTACGAAGTGGAGTAGAAGAAAGCCCTCATGACTAACTGAGGGGCACGCCGGACCCTCCCCAGCGCGCTCTGGACACGCTGCGCAGACCCTGATGAATGCAGTAAGGCAGCATCTGACATTGTAGGTCCCACAGGGTGTGGGGAGATCGTAAGGAACCTGCACCTTGCAACAAACCATCGGTGATGGTTGACCCTTGGGTGGAGGTGGGGAACAGGGGCAGAGCAGTGGGAAAGGGCCAGTCCCAGCCCTGAGGAACAGGGTGAGACAGAAGGTACCAGGGCCTGGGGGCAAGACACAGCAAGCACCAGCCGATAACCTGGACGCCTTTCCCCTCGCTTGGCTCCCTGTCCTGAGGAGATGTGTATGTGCTGGGCCGGGAGGGTGTGCGTAGTGCTCGCTGCCTTCTGGTAGTATTTCCCCATATTGTTTTCGCGTGCGTTCGAGGGCTCCTGTTTGGGTAGTCTTAACGTTCATTCACGTGAGGTGATTTTGTGTGCAAGAGCCGAGTGGCTTTAAAAGTATTTCTGTCGTTATTGGGACTGTTTAATTTTGTGTTGAAGTTTAGAACACAGACATAACCTTGATGACCCATACAACTACTTATTTAAGTGACAGGCTGGAATCCTAATTCATTTGGCAAGATAGATACTAAAATATGTGGATTCTTCATTAAAAACTAATTATATTTTCCTATTAACAGCCTTTCTTTATAGAACCAGAAATAGTAATTTCAACAAGGGTTGTTACTCAGCTTGGATATAAGTAATATGCATTCAGGCTAGACTTCTCATTGCAGAAACACTTCCCATGTATATACCAAAAATTGTTCCACTGCTCCACAAGGCCAACAACCAAATGACCCTAACAGCTTCCAAGCCTGGTTACATCTGTGCCTACATAAAATGGAGTCACGAGGGAAACCAGCACAATATTGTTTGCTAAGTCCAGAGTTCAGCACCAGTACAATACAATACTTTAAGTCTTTTTTTTTTAAATAATGGGGAACTTCTGACCTCTACTAGAGCACAGAAACACAACATCGCTGGTTTATACAGCATCTCAGCAGCGAGTATCTCAGCCTTGCATGTAAACCGAGGCCAGGCAGTGACTCTCCCCAGGTCACATCCTGGCAGAAATGGGCTGCAATGGGCCAGAAATGGGGCAGGCAACTACATTAGGATCCAGGGAAGGGGCTTGTATGGCAGCATAGGTCCAGTTTCTGTTCAATAATACATGTTTTTCATGTCCAGACTTGATGTACCTCTTTCTTACTATCTTAATCTACAGACCTTTGATCTAAGTGGGCTGGTTTCCCTCTAATAGACTGAATACCGTTACAGAAGCACTAACAACAGTTCTTCACAGCTAAACCAAGAAATACTCATCAAGAAACGCAGCCTTTCAGCTTCTGGCCATTCAAATATGGGTTGTCAATGTGTAAAGCAGCAGCATCTGCAGGAAGTGGAAAGGCTGAGTTTCCTCTCCCTTCTGTTCATCTCCTCTGAGCTGTCGTAGCTGCTGCTTTGGCTTCCCTCCCTTAGCCTGGAACATGTGGGAGCAGGGATTCAGTGATCCTTTGGTGTGGAACTGTTGCCAGTGGGACTGACTTCTCACTCCCCTGCTTGCTCCTTTCCCTCTTTCCTTGTTAAAAGGAAGCCACAGCACTTTCCTTCATATGCACAGAAGATAAAGCTGGCCTCCTGTAACAGCACTGTGCTTCCCTAACAAGGATTGGGGCTTGTCACAAACCAGGAGAACTCGTGGAATTACAGAACACTTAAGCTCCCTTTTCATTGTTGACTCCTGAGAATTAAGTTTAAGGACATAATGTTTAATTTTGTTGACAGTAAATGCAACAACAGAGAAAGCCTACCAGAAGAGCAATTTAAGAAATGTGGCTAATCATCTTCGGTCTCAGATGAAATGACTGGTTGTTCGGTTGCTTTTTGTTTCTTTTTAAACAGCTTAACAAGGAATTTCTTAATAGGAATCAGAAATTCATGTGCCTTTAAAGCCAAGTGTTTGGCTCCTAGACTACAGGGGTGGTGTTTCCCCCTACGAACATAAACAGTGGCACGAGGTGGGAAATGGAGCATTGTTTTAGATTTGCTTTGCTTTATTATTTCTAGCACCCACTTGCTGTTCTCCAGAGGATGCCCAGGCACTCGAGGAAAATTTCTGGCTCTAGTTATTTAGCCAAATCTTAAAGCTACGTTAAGGTATTTTTAGGTGACAGAGCAACCTTTGCAGAAGAGTCCTGTGGAGTGTGATGAGGAGGAAAGGCTCACATGGTTATAGGAGTTGCCCTCATCTGCCTGGCCAGGGGGGACTGGCTGTGCAGTGAGTATTAACCAGTTTGCTGGTAACTGGAATTACCGACCCTCTCTACTACAGTGCTGTACGGTAGGTCCTCGCACATCCTGGAAGTTTTATCCTGGAGATAAAACCCAGATTTACTGGCAGTACCTTCCTGTGCCTCTGAACAAACTTAGGCCACAGTCGGGACAGCCAGCTTCCAGACTTAACTCGCATCCAGTCCCGGTTTGGCATTTCCTTTGCTGATTTAGTCCCGCTTGCAGCCCAACTGCAGCCACTTGTTAAACATGAGTACAAGAGTGAGGTGCATTCACCTGCTCGAGACGTGTGCTGAACTGGAGGGGAGTATCTAAACTGTGGGAGACATCTAAACAGAAGAAAAAGGGAGTGGGGAGTTCACGGAACCAAAGCCCTGTCTCTGGAAGCCTGACTCTTTCTCCAGGGCTCGTGCTCGCCTGCCTTCCCCATGCTGTTGCCTCATCAAGCTGACATAGCATAAATATGATAGTGGAGGCCAAGTGCAGGGAACGAGACTGTAATGAAATGGCACTCTGAGTGCTTTACAGGCACACGCTTCTGCATTTGAGACTGACACAGCTCAGACACCGGCCCTGTGGATTAAAAATCTCAGATGCGTCTTCGTAAAGATGAAAGTGACCAACTGGCACCCCAGCGAGAGCAGCCTGGGTCTGCGCATGGCGCTGGGCGTGCATGAAACCTCGGTCCAAAGGAGGCAGCTTCGGAGTATCAGCCGCCTGCTTTGACAATACTGGCAGAAGGAGAATTAGTACTGACACTACGTGTAATGTGATACGCATGTAAACAAAGCATGATGTCACTGGCACAGCAGCATTGCACTACCAGGCCCTAGGTAAAGCACTTCAGCCAGATGGATTTTGGTATTCTAAAAACCTGTGAACCTCCTAGGCAAGGCTGAATTTAGCATGTCGAGCAAACTCTAGAGCCCCTAGGTATTTCTGTCCGAAGTTCTTCTGGGCCTTTCTGTAACAACCACCAGCATACCCAGTGCAGTGAAACTCTCTCCTCTGTCCCACTGCTCAGCCTCAGGCGACAGGCAGTCATCCACTGGAAGTCTTCCTATGGTGCCTGATACCAGGGCACTGAGATGAGGAGAGTTGTGGACGTTATTCATGTCTGGTGTGGTTGCACAGGCAGCTCCAGATTTTAAATGTTTAAATAAAAACTGTTTATCTAAATATATATATATATATCTGTCATCTAATTCTTCAGCAGAGATAAAGCATCTTATGACATATTTAAATAAAAAATAATAATCTGAATTGAGCCTTCAGTGTTACAGAAAAGGTGATGTACAGAACAGGTCCCCAACTAGTGCAGTCTCTGGGTGTGGGAGTGCTGACAGAACAGCAGCATTCAATAGGACGTAAGTTGCCCTACAAAACGATGTGGACTTTGTTGGCTACAACTAAAACCATATACACAATCTACAGTCACTCACTTGGGTAGCACATTTTGGGTCCAGTGGACAGTTGCTTTCGATGCTCAGAGGAACCTGTGAATGTCCTTATGCTCAAGAAGTTCTTGTGTTCCAGGCTGCCCTGCTCATCTCCTGGTGCCTGACCCTGCAGGCCGGAGTGGTGTGATGGATCTGATGCTGGATAACCCTTCCAGGGTGCTGTGGAGCTGAAGGATCCACTGGTATCCAGTACAGAAGAGCTTCAAGCTTGGAAGTGGTGTGGTGGTGGTGGGAGCAGGAGTCCACATGTCGTTTCCTACAGTGGCAACTGCAAACAAAGAAGAGAAAAAGGAGGTGAATGGGGTAGTCGCAGGAATGGGTGAACGCATGCACCCCAGCTTTGTGGTGGAGCCCAGTTACGAGACGCCTTGCCTCCACACAAGTTGGAGGCCAGCACAGCGTGGCCAGTCTAGAGACAGCACTTCGGGATGTACTGTAGGCTTTTGGAGTTGGAAACACAAACACACTGTAATTCAGGCAAAATCTGCCCAAGGAAGTGAACCAGTAGCAGGTTTTTTTTATTTAAGGGCAGCGACCATGTCTTGTTTATGTCAGTTGTGTAGGTACAACTGTTCTTGATGTGGGTTGAAACAGCTCAGTGAATAACAGGCTTAATTTTTGCTAGACTGTTTTTAACCCATCAGTTTGCTAAAGAAAACAGAGACTGCTTCTTGCCCTGAATTGTCACTTTTCTAAACTGCTGTCCTTGGGAGAGCCCACTTCAGGGCGTCAGTCCAGCATGCACAGCCCCAACAGCGGAGCCCAGCTATCGGTGTTGCTGCTAACAAGGTAGAGCAGACCCTGGCTTTCTCCCAGCATGCTGGTGATACACACTTGCTTTAAAGAACAACATCAGCACAGCTATTGACTGGTGAGGTACCACCTGTGCATGCTGTGGCGTACCTAAGTGGCCAGCAGCTTTCCCAGATTATGTGGAAAGGATAACCAGTTCTCTCGCTGCAGGATACCCTGTGAGAGGTTCTGTGCTCCATGCTATGCAGGAAATTGCCCCTGACCTTAAAAATCAGTGACTGCTGGGTTAGAGAAAAATTCCCTGTAACGACAGCCTGGTTTCTCTCAACCTGTATAAAACTGGGCCAAAAGAGAAGTACAGTGAAAAACCTAGTTGTGCCCAGGACTCAAGTGTTCAGTGTTTTGTAAGACAAGTCTCAGCAATACCACCCTAATATTTGCTCCCAGATTTTTTTGAGGCTTTTTTTTTCTTTTAAAAAATGTCACTTTGTCTAAAAGCTACTGATAAATGACAATATGTGAGTACAGATCCAGCCCAGAGACTGCAAGGTACAGGCAGGCCTATTATATCCTTAGCCTATACCAGAATATACCCCCTCTGTGGAAATAACACATCTGCTGTACTAGAGATTGTATTAAATCTTTTCCCCCAAAAGGCCATTTTTAAGTGTGTTACTGAGTTCTGATTTTATGATTACTCTTTCAATGCATTTCATTTATGGGAAAGAAATCTCCTTGTCAAAAACTTGCTTTAATTAATTCTGGCGACAGTAAAATGCTGGGAGGCGTTTATCAATCGTCACAGCTTTGCGCTGCAATGCTGTGACTGTTGGTGAGTGATAAGAATAGCACGAACACAGGGGAGAAGAAAGGGCAGCAGGAGTGGGACTCTCCCTCTGGCTCGCCGCCGAGGCCTCGGCTCTGTCACCCTGGATCAGGGGTTGCAGTGGGGACAGGCCTAGCAACAACATACAAGTTCACGCGCTGCCAGAAAACATTTTTCTGCAGAAAATTTGGAATATGCTAGGAATGGTCATTTGATAGCGAGCAGATGTTGGACTAAGAGCAATGAGGCAGCAGGTTTTATGAACACGACCTCAGACGATCACGCCTGCTGCTGGTCAAGTCCATAGGGGTTGCATGGACTTACCTGCTCAGAGAAGGGAGCACCAGTTTTCTGGAAGCAACTCAATGCAACAAAGGACACTTGAGCTGACCCCTGTTTTCCCTGTTCTTGATTTGTTCCAGTTTGGGTTGAGGGTAGCAAAGGTGCAGGCCACGGCTGTCTAAGGTTAACTTCTTTCCAATTCATAAGGAAAGAAATGGGCTGACAGGGGTTTTGGAGCGGACAGGTAGCTCGAAACCAGTTGCTGGTTTGGGTCACTCACCGTCTCAGACTTTCACAGAGGCTGGTGGCATCACAAGTTGATTCACCCTGGTGAAGGGAAAACAAAAGTGACACGTGAGAGCTGCAGTTAGCCAAGAAACCGGCTCCTAAAAACATACCAGCCTATTAAATCCAGGTTCCTGTTACTTATCAGTTTCTAAGGAGATAGGACATTAATAACTATCCTGCACAATGGTATAAAGCTGAAACCCTTTCACAAGTGGGGTCTGATAGCAATGCTGAGAATTGCTGGAACATGCCAAGTAATGTTGCTGACACTAATTGACAAGGATTTGGGAAGGTCCCAAAGGCATTCAGACATAGCAATTGTTTCCTAAGCCAGTAACAAGACTGTTTATGCAGTGGCTGTTGAATGGTGTCCTTCAGACTGACAGCATAAATGTAAACGGTCACCACTGATAAAAATTAAATTAAGAAAAAAAGGAGCTGTCTTTCAGTTTTCAGCTCCTGAAGACCTGCTGCTGTTCCAGACACCTGCTCCCAAGCGATGGATGGAGGCCAGTGAGGACTGCAGCGTGACCAGGCAGAAGCTGTTCTCGGCAATGTGCTGTCTGCCACCTCCTGCTACTGAGGACGGCGAGGGGAACAGCTCCTCTTTGCTCTGCGAGGTGCCCAGGGAAAAGGCAGCAATAGTTTTATGAAGTTCATCCCTTAGACCTGCTCCTCCTCACTGCAGTACATGCCCTGTGCAACTCTGCCTTCCTCCCAGGAGCTCTCCTGCTGCAGCAGATCACCTCTCCTCCCTCTCCCACACTGTTCATGCCTTCCCGGACGATGGTTACTTAGGGACAGGAGCAAGCTCCTTTGATAGTGTTAAGCACAGCAGGGCCTGTGTGGACTGTAAGGCAAAGACAAGACCTTTGGGACGTGATTTCTATCCCGGATGCTCACTGACATCAGTGGGAACTCCTGGATTTTTAGTAAAGACACTGGAAAACCCTCACCTCACTTAAGGACCTGGCTTGACGTTGCCACGTTGGAGTGCTTTTACCCAAATGCTCTCTAGCTGTGCTTGGCCAACGGGAGAATAAATCTGAGTCACAAAGTAAGAGTCTTCTCATACCATTTGGCTGCGCTAACTTAAAATAACAAAGAAACTGAAACAGCAGTATTTTATACCTTAAAGGACTGCAGCAGGATTTTGCTGTCACATGCAAAAGCACAGCTTCTTTCTGAATCAGTGAAAAACTTGGGCAGGCTTACAGGGAAGATCACAGAAACCATCACTGCCCGAGGTCCTACCTACCAGGTATGAACTTCTCAGTGAAACATCATTTTCCTTCGAAAATGGCGATTCATTAAAACTCACCTGTGGTGCTTCACCAGACTTCATACCTGACCCAGGGGACAGTTTTTTGCTGAAAAGGGACGATGCTGGATTCAGACACTTATTCCAGGATAAAAATTAACCCGTGGTTAAGGGACACCTTCCAAGAAATCTCTGCATCAGAAATTGCCCCAGTTCAGCCTACAGCTCTTAACTTCCCACCAACCTCACAGAAAGTTTGTTGGAAACAAGATGCACAGAAGCCTGTGTGCCTTTTCTGCCTTTCAAGGCTGTAAACTGAAATATTTTTCATGCAGGAGCTGCCCCAAGTTTCTTGGTAGAATTATCATTCTTGGTAACCCTGCCACGTTGGACATTACATTGTATTGAACGTTGTAACTGTGCTTTAGCTATCAGAATACATCAGAGAGAGAAAACAGGTCCCCTTGTAATGCTGCAGTCAACTTCAGAAGTCGGAAGTAAACCATGATGTTATGAAGCTATCATAGGATACCAAAACTCCAGCTGTTTGAGTGCACCGTAATGTTGTTTGAAAGTCACGTCCCGCAACACGGAATCCATTCCACACGTTTACAAGATACAGAAAAAGTTAGTTTTGCCATTACGTTCTCTTTAGCACAGACAGCACACCTGCATTGCTGACAGATGAACTGTGAACACACGCACACAACTTTCCTTCCTATGTTACTTATAGTTCAGCCTCCTATGGGATAAAATGTACCTCCCACATAAGTACTTGCGTTGTCCCCAGGCCATGAGAGTTCCTCATTCTTTGCATTTTAACACATTTCTCTCAACTTCTGCTTTATCTCTCTTTTACAGATGGGAACAGAGGCCTGGGGGGGGCTAATCCTGAAATGCATTCAGAAGATTTCACGGGAAATTAGACCCCACATGTCTTGAGAACCTGCTGGGGAGAGAAGTGACTTTCAGGGATCACATAGGAAGCTACTGGGCAGGAGAACTGAAATCGTCCCCCGAATTTCAGACAGTGCAGTCTCTGAAGCACCATGTTATAGACAGTGGTCACTGGCTTATGCACAGCCCGATTTTAATGAGGCTCCGCTTACAGGTGGCAGCAGGTCAGCTGTGAAACTTTTTTGGTTTTTTTTTTAACACAAACCCACTAATAATAAATTTTAGATTCTCTTAGGCGGTAAAATGTAGTACACGGACTTAAGCTAACAAGGCTCAAGAGCATCTAAATCCCTGTTTAAGTCCCATTTGCCTTTCTAATAACGATAATCCCACACTGAATAGATTGTCGCTTCCGATTTGGGGATATCTGCTGACTAAACATTGGTTCCTAAATGGTTCTATTTTCTCTGCAGTGTTTTCTCAAGATTGTGAATGTTTTCATTCCTTGAAGAGAGCGGGGTGGGAACCACTCTGTTATTTCCTGAGCAGGAGGAAACTTACCCAAATTGCCTTTCAAGAACAGAAGCTGTACAACTTTTTCAGTTGTTTTTACGGGTTCCTCCAGCAGTTAAAAATGTGGCTGACTCCTTCTAACCCCATCATTTCCTCCCCTGTCAAACCTAAATATTTCTCCTAGATCCTATCAAACCATTTCCATGTAGTGTGACAGCATCTATAATTCTGAAGTATTTATAAGACTGTCTGTTTAATATTAAACTACATGCTCTAGAGCTGTTAAATATTTATACTATGTAAAATGGATCTAATTTCACAGCACCTCAGCCGGTTAGCGAACTGCATAAGAAGAAGATGACAAATTTAAGGTAACGGATGAGCGGCCAGGATCTTTTACAGGTCAGCTATACTCTACTTCAGGAATAGTGCAGAGATTATTCCCCCAATGCCCTGGCCCTTCAGTCTAGCTGGTCACCAGGCACCGGATCACAGTCTGCGATACAGCCAGCACTGCTGTACAGTTCCTGGCACAACCTGGCCCTTCTGAGGCCTTTGAAAGAGGTTTTGCTGCCCACATCCAATCCAAGAATGCTCTGCTCCACCTGTGCCAGCAAGAATAAAGCCCACATCTCCCTTCTCACCTGCAGCTCCATCTGTTCCAGTGGTTTAGGGTGAAGTTGCGAGAAGCAGTGACGGGGTGTATGTCCCACTGCCTTTCCATAATATATAGGCGGCTGAATGTTTGAGCTCCCTGAATGTATCATCACTGCTCCTAAGGTCAAACTGAAGCAGGTAACAGGATGTCCGGGAGAACAGCACCATCATGCACAAGACTCCAAGAGAAATGCTGTGCTTATATAAAGCTTTTGTGAATGCTGTCACACCATTTAATGTTGTTTCATACATAACTTAAACAACACATGTATTTTAGTGTCCTACAGATTTCTGAAAGTCCCATTCTCTTGCTATCTAAACAAGTCAGGCTCTGGTTTTCAGAGCAGAGAAGCATATTAGGAAAAAATGTCCTAATTTTTACATCCTGCTGTACTTAACATCACTTAACTTTTACAACCAACAATAAAATGCTTCAGTGGGGTCCTTCTAGCCTGCAAATTATTCTTTTTTTGACTAGCGGTAGCTCATTCAGCAGACAAGAATACTGGGGCTGTGGGGAGGCAGCTAGGTCCCTGCACTTTGCAGCAACTCCTGCCTGTGATTAAGGATCCTTCTTCCTTCATTTCACTGGAGAGAATTCTGTGTTTCTACCGTGCAATATGCTATGAAGAGCTGTCTGAAGCAGCGCTTTAGGAAGGAACACCAATTGAACAGTCACTAATAGCACCCTTCAGCAGACTCCCCCCTGTCTGAGCTTTCTCAGATGTTGCTGGGAGGGTAAACCTCTCCAAAACACCTTGTGAACACACCGAAATCAGAAATTTTAGGTGATGAAACATTCACATGGACAGACATCCTTGAAAGATAATGGGACTTTATGGCTGTCTATGAAAAACAAATCTCTCTTTCAAATACAGCTAGCTAAAGGTTGGGGTTTTGTGGAGCTGATGACACACTCCACGTGTGTATCAGGGATGATTAGCAGCCCAGCCAGCTGCAGCATTCCGCAAAGCCAGCTACTGAAACTCATCAGTAGCAGTCAAATCTAATGTTGCTGTCTGAACCCGTGCGAGAAAAAGAATCATTTGTAGCTCCACACCTGTATGACTTTCAGACGGTACCAACTGATCAATGAACACAGCAAGTTACTTGCACACAAGGTGGGCCCATGCTGTTACCACTGTGTTCCTGCAGATAGCTGACAAAATAATTATGGAGCGGGAGAGCTGGGGCAGCCTTCCACATGGGTTTTCTTGATCTCCAAATGCACACAAACAGGTCCATCAGGCCAGTTAAAATCCTAGGGTGGAAGTAATGCTGTGACTGTGGTCTCCCTGACACAAGAGGAGAAGTGTAGTTGCAGCTGGCCGGAGGAAAGAGATCGCTAAAGCAGAGGAGCGGAAAGTGAGCTTAGGCACAGGCAAAGTCCTCTCTCTGGACAATAACCACCTCCTAATTTACCAACCGTGGTTCAGAAAGCGCAAAATGTCACAGAAGTTACGTGTCACATACTGGGCTCGCTTCATCCACGCCTTGCTACTGCAGGGATCAATCGCCTTAAATAAATCATTGCTGGAGCCAATTGCCAAAACACATTAACATTGTAGGAAACAAAGGAGGGAAACGGACACAAGTTTACAGACCATCCCACTCATATTTTCCATCACTGACTGCATACTGTCAACACCCTCATAAACAGAGTCAGCTTCAAGAGGATATAAAGCTTATTGCAGTTGGCCTGCCAGCAATACAAACAGGCAACACAGGACAGGGAAACACCTTAAAACACAACCAGTCACCCCTTGTACATTATCACACCTCGTTTTCATACTCTACACAGACCCTACTGCTTTGTCTCACCGGTATTTCACCACACAGGGATTCACAGCTGCATTTCACTGGGATTTTGTCCCATTTCCCTTGAGGACTTCGAGTCGGTCCATTAAATGCACTGAGTTTCATCCAGTAATGCACAATGCCAACAGGGCCACGTGCGTGGGCACTGAGTTCGTGCAAAGATTTCTGCCCCTGAAACAAATCAAAGATGTCCATGTCTGTTCTGCTTTCTCTTATTATTTTGCTGACTGCAGAAGCAAAACCCAGCTGTCTTATCTACTGCAGAGTTCTCGTTCAGCTCAGCTCTCTACCACACTTGTGAGTGTAACACACTGGTCCCAACAACGCACCACCTTTTTGCCAGACGCTACAAAGAGCAAAACCAGCAGGCTGGAGACTCCCGTTCAAGGGTGTACCTTTTATGCCCTTCATTACACAGAGTTTTTAATCAAGCAGTGCAGAACGTAAATATGCTAGCCATGACTGTCCTCCAGTACCTAAGTACACTTGCCATTTTCACCTGCAGTTGGAAGGAGACTGCTTTGGCTCCCCACTCTGCAACAGAGTTCTCCCAGGATGCTGAACAATCTGCTAGGTGCACTTGTGCCTCCAACTCCTCCCTAAAAAAATGTCTGCAGAACATTAAACCTTAGTGTAACCTATTACCTTCTGAGCAGGGTGTAAGAAGAGCCCAATCAAGGATCGCTTCCAGAGGGCATGCCCTTTTTTAACGGAACTCAAGCTATTTTGATAGTTAAGTCAGTAACTTTGGGACAAGACGCGATTAACAACGTGCATTACTGCAGAAATTCAGTGCTTTGGTTTAAAAGGCTCCTACTATGCTGCAGCTGAAAACAATGACTGGAAGTGAAGATGCATGAAAAGTGAGCAACAATAATACATCAGCCTAGAAGGATCCTAGTGAGTGGTACAGGGACAAGACTGGCACAGCTAAAAATAGTCTATGCCCTGAGCTTCCTGATGCATCATGATGGGTTCATCCAGCCTCCCAGGAACAGAGTCTGTTTGGTGGAGCTGAGGTCAGTTTGCTAAAGGAAAAGGATGCGAAGCAGAACACTAACAAAACTTAACAAAGCATCAGGCACAGGAGTAGCTTCCATTGGCGTAGGAAACCACTGCTTAATTTAGCTCTGCTGGCTGCTTATACTCACTCATTTCTACCCAGAGAAGAAGCCTGGGGCTTGTGTAAATCTGAAGCACTCCAAACCAAGGCTCAAACAGGACTTGGTTGTGTGCAGCCCTCCTGGCTGCCATTGGCATAGAGTTGCCCTTCCCTCTGGAGATGGAAATGGTGGATCAGTCTCTCATGGAGACAGCCCGATGGGAGCTTCATGCTGGTGATGGCAGGTGCTCTGCCAGCTGCACTAAAGAAATTAATTGGCTTAAATCCCCTTTTCTTCCTGCACGTCAGTGGGTTTAGCAAACGGCATATGATAATCATGTACAGCAAATATTTTTTTGGTCTCTATTCGGTACAGCCCCTTAAAGCTGCGCCGACTCTGTTAGTATTTCCCATCTGTTCATTTAATCTAGATGCTGAGCATACTTGCCTCCAGAGGAAGAAACATAGGTCAGCTTCTATTTTTCCTCTTTCACAGATCTTGACAGAAAACTGGCATAAAGAAAAAAATCAATAACCTTTCCTTCTATTTTTCCAGGCAGCTGCCACAGAACAGATGTGAAGACGAATGGTTAACAGCACTCATTAAGGTATCAAGGACTTGGATGGAAATGAACTCCAGAGACAAGTCTGCCTTACTGCTCTGCAGTGGTACGCTAATGCGGACTCCCGAAGGAGTGACGATGTGGTTGATTTCACCAACCTCTAAGCTACCAGGTATGGGGAACCATCCTTCTGGTTTGCTCCGCTGTAACAGTCCTGTCTGGCATGTGGTAGTGGTCTGGCAACAACTTTAGGAACGGCCAAGCCAGAGCCCGTAAGACACTCCTTACTGAAGCACTGGAAGTAATACTCCCAACAGTTTTGTCCCAGTTTCACTAAAAGAAGCCATTTGGGCCAAGGACCCAACCACAAGTAAATTACTCCAAACACACCTAGAGTCACCATGTGCTGAAAATCTGCCTTGGAGATTTCTCCACATCAAGAGGCCATTTACTGTTGATAAAAGTCAATACCTTCACAATATGCTCTGTGACTGTGACAGGCTTCAGGAAACAGACTAGCAGGGCTAAATTTTTCATGGTTTGTTCTATTTCCTTGTGTCAGAAAGGTTTTCTGGCTTGGAAGGCTGCCTTTTGTTCAGAGCTCCAGTTACCTGCGTGGGTTCTGATCGAATTTCCTATCTGTGCCAGGGCAGCCTTAGCAAAGGAACTGTCTTAGCGTGAGTTTAAAATATCTTCCTGCATGATAAAGTCCCTGCATGCTAAGAACTGTCCTTTGCAATGACAACGCAAATTGACATATTGAATCCATTGTAAGCATGTGGTTTAAGTGCCCCTTGTACCTTGTGGGCAAGTGCTTTTAGTCCTGTTTTACTGCTGATGAGCGTTTTAGGGACAGCGTCTGACTTCTTGAAGGTCACAGCAGACAGTCAGTCGCCAAGACAGCAGTAGAACTGCAAGTAGTTCTTGATCTAGCGCTCTTAGAAAAATAAGCTTTGCCTTCCTGTAACTTCAGGCACATGGAGAAATACCATCCTTGCTGCAGAACATCACGTAAGTAGCTAGGAATAGTCTAGGAATATTGTTTTCCTTTCTCCATGGTTAATCTTCAGATTAACCTCCAAAGGGCAGTATATGTGGGGAATTGATGGGTTTGGAGAACCATGAAGTTCTGCCTGCAGCCTCTTCTGCAGCCTGCAGTTAGCAAGAGCTATGCCAACACCAGCTGGCTCAATCCTTCTGCCTGTACTTAAGCAAAGCTCCTGCTGCCAACAATTAACTTGAGCAGCATATTTCAAGTGCCATGAGCGTTTTGTGTAAGAACCACAATTGAGCTCAAAATGTCTGTGAACAACCAAACTGACCTTTGGCATCTTCCTACCTAACCTGCAGGAAATCCGCAGGTCAACTAATGCAACAGAACAAATCAGTATTTTTTCTGTATGAGATCATATTTTCCATCTGCATGAAACCAGCAGCTCCCAACTGAAGAAGCAAACAAGCATTTAAAATTCAGCCAGTCCCAAGCCGTTACGTTCTTGTATTTGCTAGCTCCATTTCTGGAGTTGCAAACATGGCTAGTAAACAGGGGAGAGAAAAAACCCAAACAAACAGCACTACAAACAGGCTTTTCCCAGCAAGTAAAACTACTTACATTTTTACGACCTCTTCCCCTCATATTCCCAACCCTTCAATTCCATATAAGCCATCTAATAGTCTAATCTTATTCCATCTGCAGTCTGTGCATCTTTGTCATGCCACTCTCAGATATCCAGAACACTCTCCTTGCCTCTCTTCTTCCATCATCACAGATCCTCTGCATCCTAATCTGGGCCTTTTGCTGTAAATTCACGTGCCTTCAAAGGCCAAGGACACTTTATCTGGGATA
This sequence comes from Phaethon lepturus, assembly GCF_000687285.1. Taxonomy (NCBI): domain Eukaryota; kingdom Metazoa; phylum Chordata; class Aves; order Phaethontiformes; family Phaethontidae; genus Phaethon; species Phaethon lepturus. The sequence continues at coordinate 124,184 of NW_010524448.1, read as the reverse complement.
AAAAAAGAATGGTGAGTTTATATGACTGTAGGAAATGTTTAATTATTGTTCTTCTTTTGCAAAGTCAAAAAGAAAGCAATCGTATTATTATCCCTGAATAGCTGAATATCAGCACTGAGTCAACTGTTCCTCAAATATCCCTTTATGGGAGTTGTTTGATTAAATCCACTTGCTGGCCCTGAAATCCTCAAATTCAAACTCTCCTTCAATGCAGCACTGAGACATCTCACAGTAAGTGTCCAGCCTCTTTAAAAAGAGGCTTAAAATATTTCACAGAAAAAAATATTCTTTTTAGCAATGCAAACTACCAGAATGGAACATGCTGTGTATGAGTCTAGCACGCCAGTTTAATACCTGTGACACTATTAATGGAGGGGGCTCTATCCTTTGGGCTCATGGCAACAACATGAGGTCATCTGATGGGTCCTTTCTGCCTCTAACTGCTGCCACAGAAAAATCAGAGAAAAGACGGTTGACAACTCTGCGAATCCTTCCCCTGCCCCACGTAATAGAATCTGCAAAGCAAAAATAAGGTCAGACACTTTCAAATTGCTGCAATAGGAGAATTGGGAGATAATTTTATATCTAGTTCTAGAAAAGGCTAAAAATAAGCCTGATGCGAGGCAGAAGACAGAGCCTGAAAATGGATTATTCTCATTTTTCCTGTAACGTAATTTGCAGCTGAGCCCTGTTTAAGACAGCAGAAAAGGTGTACGGACTAGGGGTTGTTCTTTTTGTGGCTTGCACTATCTAGTCTGTAATGAGTATTTTCTTCCTAGCATTTGTACCCAGCACATTGAAAATGAAATGTTAATCAGCACTGCTACTCAGCAAGAGTTTCCACACCTGATCAAAGGTGTTAAGAGTAATTTTTTTCTTATTAAATGTTTAATTTTAATTTTAGGAGAGAAGAAAAACGTACTAGAGTTGTTTAAAGAACCTGATTCTTGTAATGTAAACAAATGGGTGAACCATTTATGACCTCTCTGAAGTGCTGAGTGGGAGCTAATTAAATACTTAAATTCTTTTGTTCTGACCAGCTACCATCAGTGCGGCTATTTATTCCTGTTCACATCTGTACCAGGGATACACACTGCAGTTGCATCCTGCTGCCTGATCTGCATTGCTGTATCTTTGGCGAAAATACCCAGCATATATCACGCAGGATGCAGAGAGGGATTGAACAATTCTAAAACTTGGATATCTATCCACAGCTTCTTTCTGAAAGGATATGGGGATAACCCAGAAAATCTCAAGCTTCCAGGTATAAGATCAGGGATTAAATAGAAAAAGAGATAAAAAAAAAAAAAAAGTCCTTTGAGGGGTAGAGTATTCTACACCTGCACAGGGGGGTTTCTCAGGAAAAACTAGGTCAGTTTGGGTTTTTCCTCAGCAACAGCTGGGAGTGGCCATTGTTGGAGACAGGACTGGAGAGTCAGCCTGAGCCGGCTGCAGGGCATCAGTGGTCCCACAGGCCCGTGCAGAGACACGGTCACCGCTCAGCGAAGCTCCAGATGCTCGACACTCACGCTGACTGCCCAGAAAAGAATTGTGTTACACGCTAATTACAGTGATTTATATGTCCTGGCACCCAAAAGTTGTCACAGCTTGGCCAAAGAACTTTTTTTTTTTCCCATAATGAAAAGAGCACATTCTTCCCAATTACTGGTAAAGCCATTGCTTCTAATAAGTACTTGCGTAGGAATGTCTTCTGCAGCTCTCAAAAATACCTTGTTTTTTCAAGTTATCTGCATTATGAGCGAGGAAGAGGACACAGAGAGACCACAGATGCAATTCTCAGCAGCGCTGAGCATTTACTTCCAACGAGTGAAGTACCTGAAGTACTCCTGGCCTCTGAAAGGTGCCTTCTGGCTGGTATCTGCCAAGGCTGCACAGGTATCGGTGATGGAGCTCGGGAATAAAAGTGAAGTTGTCAGCTTTCTGATCCGTTTCTGTAGGGCTCTGCCACGGCAAGATACTGTACTTGTACGTCTCGTCTTCCACAAGATGTCAAAGCTTGGGTCTCACAAATTTTCCTCAAGCAGGTAAGAGAAATACAGTACAGAGTGCATTCATGTTTGGAAATGAAATGCGAGTGCTTTAACCCTCCACTGCAGTACTACAGAACAGGAAAGGAACAACAGTATAGTCACCGAATCACAGAATCGTTAAGGTTGGAAAAGACCTCTGAGATCATCAAGTCCAACCATCAACCCAACACCACCATGCCCAGTAAACCATGTCCTGAAGTGCCACGTCCACACGTTTTTTGAACACTTCCAGTGGTGGTGACTCCACCATCTCCCTGGGCAGCCTGTTCCAATGCTTGACCACTCTCTCAGAAAATAGATTTTTCCTAATATCTAGTCAAGAAAAATCACAGCAAAAATTGTAGTTGTGTGGTTTAAAAAAGAATTGAGGTATTTATTATTACTAGTGTGTTTTCTTACAGAAACCAATCTTAACCATTTTCTCTCTCTTATCACTTCGGGTGTGATTGAATTTGTGTTATAAAAATTGCACCAAAAATAACTGGATTATATTACAGAGTGATGTACTATACTGTGTTCTCTACTCGTCCTAAATTTACTAAAAGACTCTTTAAACTGTAAAATTTTTGAAGCATTATGAAAATAGTTATGAAAGAATCGTGATTAAAAAAGAAAAAGAATTGCTGTATAAAGAATTTTTTCTCATGAGTGTTTTTGAGAGAGGGACAGCCTTAGTGACTGGAATTCCTGTGCTAAAAAAGTAATCTACAAAATATGCCAGGAATTGTGGCAATGACAAAAGTAGTGTAAAAAAAGTCACGAGGCACTGAAAGCCTGGAAATTCTGTTTTTGAAAGGAAGTGTGGTGGAAACCGGAGGAAGCTTTACAGGAAAGAGAGGTTGCTATCCTGATACCCTGTCCTGCCTGGAAGAAGAAATTTTCTCTAAGCAAACGCCCAGAGACCAGTACACAAAGGAACAAACAAACGAAGAAATGCTAGCAATAAAACCCTGGACTAGTTTTCACAGAGGCATGGAAATTTAAAGCAGGGAAAGCTTAATTTCTGTAGGCAGAGCTGCAGAGCGCGGCGTTACACTTCTTTGCTTCCATGTTAGTTCATTGGAGAGGCCTGTGACATCTGCCCTGCGTGCCCTGACCCTACTGGTGATGAATGGGTTCCATCTCTGGCGTGCGACACCGGCGTTTGTGATTCCTGCAGGTTAATTGATTTATCTTGGCAAAGCACGTTTCCAAGTCCTGCCGTCCGAGCAGCACGACTGACTGCAGAGGGAAAACAAGGCATCTTGAAGAAGAAATTCCCCCGTACCCAGCGAGTAACAGGTAGGACAGGAGGGAGGACTGGTCAGGCAGAAAGCCATCCTTGCCAACGGTGCGCAGCGCCAAGTGCAGATGGCCTGTCAGATAGGTGGGAGCTGGACGTCGGATCCGGAGTCCAGCATGGAGTTTTAAGCTACTAATAGCAAAATGGTCTGTTGTCTTTTCTCTCACAGGCATGCATGTAGCTAACAAACAAATCCTCCCCCATAAATTCTTCTGAAGAGACCGCTGAACCTGTCAGCGACGGCAGAGGGGACCCAGTCGAAGCACAGACGCCATCGCACGTGGCCGGGAGAGGAGCCTCACTCTGCAGTTAACAACCTTATTAAAGATACTGTCGTACTGTTCAGTAATGTGTCAAACCTGAAATAAGCTGCGCTCTCCAGGCATCTGACGGCAAGATGCCAGGGTATTTTTAACATGGGAGTGGGCATATCCCAGAAACAGTGCAGTAGGAGTCATTTGAGAGAAAATGCTTTGTTAGTCATTATTTATGACAACAGTTCTCCCTCTTGGCTGACAAAGTTTGCAACACGAAGGATCAGTAGCTGAATAATATAAAATTCATAAACAAAGGTGAATCAGACAGACCAGGAAAGGGAAGGATGCAGAAAGACAGAGTGCAACAAAACCAGGTCTGAACTCTAAATACATTTCTTCAAAACTGGCTGGGAAGCTGGTATGCTGTGGATGTGAACAGAGCACTACTGAATCTGCTCAGGCTACACAGCAACAGTCCAGAACAAACACTTTTATGCAGGAGAAAGCAGAGCTGTGGGATGTGATCTCCTTCCTACAGTAACACTGCTGCAAAGCTGGTGTTTTGGTGCACTGCAAAACAATCCCGTAAAACACACCAGTGCTGTCACCCAAGCAGAGTCAACCAGTGAGCGACCAGCCTCTGACCTGCAGTGCCTCCTGAGAAAGCCCTCTTCCACGAGAGCTCGGCTGGAGTGGCGATACTGGCTGGATACCACAGTGCACTGCCCGGTATAAAGGTCCAGGTGGGGTTAGACATGCTGATAAAGATGGGAGTGACTCAAAATTCACTACCTGAATACTGAAATCCTCCTTCACCACCTGAGATGCTGTCATGCCATGTTGGCAACACAGAGGGACACATCTCTCCACCATAATTACAAGTGTAACGAGTGCTCTCCCCTCTGAATACAGTGAAGACAAATGCTGAAGTTTTCCTAGGAGCAGGTGGGGGCCCTGAGCGAAGGCTAACGCTATGGCTGCGTGAGGAGGACTTCATCCGCTGCGTTCTATTACTACCCTATCACTAAACAAAACTTTTGCCTCCTTGCAGCAAAAAAAACCCACCCCACCCTGTGCACCTAGAAACTTATGTTCATCATGCCATGTCTCCAAGTGATCGCTACTTAGACTTGCATGTACAGTTTATGTGCACGATTACAGAAATAGGGCTGGAAGGCTGCCGGAGAGCAGTTCCCATCTTCCTGCCTCAAACCAAGCCAGGGGGGCCTTCAGAAACACACAACAGCTTCCGTATCTTCTCCAAATAATCTGCTGTAGCATTTACCTCTTTTTTTTTCTCTTAGGAAGTTCTTCCTAACATCTAATCTCCAATTTCACTTATTGTAATTTAAAGCCCTTATATGCAGATAACAAACCAGGCACACAACAGTCATGTCACATCTCCAAAGTCACACTGAAGTTCAACCGTGCGGGACTTAACCTCCTTACAGGATACATGATGAGGTCTTGTTTTTTCCACTATGTTTAAACACCTCATTATAGGGGGAATGTATATACCTAAAGGCAACAGGAGGCAGAAAACCTTTCCTTTTTCTGATTTTTGTGCATGTTAGTAAAAGGAAAGTGGAACGGCTCTTACAGGGCCGCAGCACCGCCTGTGGCATTGCTTCCAAATCTCTTGCACCCATCTGATATGACAGTACAAGCCAGAAAGTATCACCAAAATCATTCACACACTTATGTCAACCTCCAAACACCTTATTTTCCTCCTAGCTGTATCCTGTCTACTGACAGTGATATGCCAGGGCCCTTCCCTTTAAGGTACAGCAAGGTATACTCTGCTCTCTTTGTCTGCAGAATTACCATGGGCTGTTTACATGTCTGCGTTGTATTTTTTCACTCCACATATCTACGTCTGCATCATTAAATCCATACAAACCCCTGTGCAGCGAGGTTTACACAGGGAGAGCTCATTCATGCAACGTTCCCATTGACGTGGATGTCTGACGCAGCGCTGACGTTACAACAGCATGCCTATGTTGTTGTTCTTGAACCAATGCAAATGGCTCTCACAACCAAGCCGCAAGAGTACCTCCTCCTCCCAATGGCAGAAAGGCGAAGGCAACTTATAGTCAACACCAGACTAGTCACCTGCCCACATATTCAGCATGACATTATACATAGATACTCTTATTTTTTGACAATTATGAGAAAGAGACTAACCCCAGAAGTTTGTATGTCATGTGGAAGCGTCTTCTGAATTACTGTAGTTGCCAACCGTGAGGTGGTCCGAATCGGTTTCTTTACTGAAAAACAGTAGCTTTTTTTTTACAAGCTGCAATAAGGGACTGGGAAAGACTATCTTTAATACAGCGACCCTTGAGCATGTATGTCCCCGCATACACAGCTTGCTTCCTTCTTGCCTGATGTTCCTGTGTATTGGAGGTAGTGAGCAGGGCACAGGGGGCTGAGATAGGACTGTGCACTCAAAGTTGACCACCAAGCTCTGTAAAGTATCTCTTGCTCTTCATCTAGTAGTCCACTGGTTCCAACACACAGCAACCCCTCACCACAGATGGCCTGGGCTGTGGCATGCTCACGCAAGGGTAAAAGAGGCCTGTGATCTCAAATACTGTGCTCCCCTCCAGGCTGTATGGCCAACAACTGAAATCCACCAGAGCAGAAGCGTGGAAAGGATGCCCAGCCAGCATGACCCAAGCCCCTGTGCTTCGTGCAGCGTCATGCACTCTGCTGAGCTGGGGTTCTTAACACACAACCCGACATCCTTTACCTGGAAGGACCAAGGC
>NW_010524448.1:101299-117795 GCF_000687285.1 Phaethon lepturus | reverse complement strand
GAAAGAGTACAAGCTTAACATTCAAGACAGAAAACAGGCTTCGGTACCTCCCCGTTTGCAATTGCCAGGTTACTCACTGTTGTTCAGCTTTGGCTCGGTCACTTAGGAAGAAGAGGGCTGTGGCCAGGAAAAACATCCCTCCTAGGACAACGACAAATGGGCAGAGCATGAGTGCATACCCCAAGCTGAGGAACTCCCAAACTGGGGACTCCTTTGTGCTTTGTCGTATCAGGTCTGAGATCTAGGAGAGAAGGGGGAAAAAAAAAAAAAAAAAAAATCAGTCAGATGAAAAAGAGACACGATAATGGTGAAGGGAACACAATTCCCTAAACAACCGCCCACCGAACACGTGCATGAGGTTTAAAATGGAACTGTGTGTTCAATAAAGGCTGACTGTCCTTCACATGCTTCAGCCTTCCACATGCCACTCTGGAGCCTGGGCAACTTACGCTGTGAGCAGCTTGGCAGGGGTTCTCCTCTCCCTGTCGCTCTCCTGGCCTGATCTATTATTCTTCCCACAGCCCTCTTCATCTTCTCCCCGGCTGCTTCAGTGACTGCATGCATGGGTGTCTAACCTTGCCGCACTGACCAAGCCTCCCAGGGTGCCGGCAGGCCCACACCGGCATTGCCTGGTGAGTGACTGAGAGATCTTCTCCAATTTCTATTAAGCCCTGCTTACTCCTACAGCTTACCTACCTTTCAGCAAAAGGAGGTATTAAATTCTGTTTCTGTGTATTGGGTGGGAAGGGGGAAATGTTTTTCACAGAACAAAAACCCAAAGATCCCATCTGATTTTCAGAAACAGAACTCTAACATGATTTTATCCCTGTGTCAGGTACAGGCATCGTTCCCTCTTCGAACCTCCTAAGCTTGCTGCACTTTGAAGTGTAATTGTGTGCAAGATGTGAGCTTTGCCCTCCAGGCTCAGACTAGGTCCCTGGCATAGGGGCTGCACTCACACCGAAGACCCACACACCACTGAGTTTATGGGCTAAGGCAACCTGCATCATTCGACAGCCAAAAAGCATAATTATATGAAAGTGAACACAAGTTTGCGCTTACACAAAGGAGCAGTGACGTGCAATACCAATATTTAGCTCATTATGAAAGGCTTTTGCTAAAACTCAGTAATATTTAATGACTGTCTGTAGCTAAACCAATCACATTTTAATATTTACTGTCCAGCAAACAACTTTACTCTCCATAAATCCAACAGAGCGGTAGCAGCAGTAGGGATGAATCTCAAGGCACCGGGTATTTAAATGTCCAGCTCTGTTTTTATCTGTGACCTTTTGTTGAGGCAGAAATGCTAGTTTATACCAAAAGACTGTAGGGAATTTGCAGCGTAAAACCCTACTGCTGTGCACACACGCAAATCGGTTCCAGAAATAGTCAAAGCTTGTACAACAACTTCTAATCTGCTACATTACTGCTAATGAAAAAGGTGGTGTCAGACACAAACTATAAGCAAAATTCAACATTCAAGGCTTAAATCTAAAGACACTTGAAAATCAAGTGAGCAAATGTCACACGCAGGAGAAATCACCAACTCGCAGCCCTGCAGCCAACTGTAGCGACCTGGAAGGTAAATGTCTGTGAAGAGACGCCCCAGCAGAGGCCAAGCACAACACAAGGTGACAGAAAGATGACGCTCCCAGGGACTCAACGAACAGGTCGCAGAGTGTGCTTTAGCAGGGAGACTCTGGCACGTTGGTGGTCTCAGTGCCTTAGTACCCGTCTTACAGCTCAGCCTGACTCCTGCTACAGTACAGGAAAGGAGGAGCGGCCAGCCCGATGCTGGAGGTGAAACCATTCTGCACACGAAAGAGCGGAGGAGTGCCTTTTCTTACGGAGCACTCTTGAAAGGAGTGAATAAACACTTGAAAAGCATAGCTACAGGAAGAACTGAAGGCTTTTAGCCAGACTTCTGTTTCTTTCCTTGTCCTAGAAAGGAGGAGGAGAAAATTTCAGTGCTTGTGATACAGCTAAGGAGGTGTTCCTGTCCTCTCAAAGAGAACTTTATTCACAGTGTATAATACACACAAGGCAAAACAGGATTGTTATGAACAAGTCTCGTGAGAATGGATAGTTAAAAAAGTCCTTTAAACTGAAGGCAAATAACAGTGGCTATTAGTCTGACAGACTTATTAAAAAATAGAAACAAGACCTGAATGTATAATGCACTCACAGGAAATTAGCAGAACATGCACTGCACCCAGAAGACAGGGACATCGGTGGTAATTTATTCCCTCTTGTATCCAGAAACCTCAGTTCCCAACATCTCCCTTACTCTTTATTATGAAGCAAAATTTGGCATTGAATCAGCCCCTCTGTGCACAACATCCAGAATTGAGGCTATTCTAAAATAGAAATTTAGAACTTCTAAAGCACTTTTCATTTTTGGGAATGGATACAATTATTCTCCAGAAAGACCAGACAATAAATCACTCGACAAATTGATATGATAAATCAGCAGCAGAGGATGAAAAGCCAGGCATGCGCTCCCGATTGCTTTCTCATATGGATGACGTGACATTCTAAGCTAAAACCAGCTTTGAAAATGTAAAGTTTCCAACAAAAAACCCTCCCAGTGTAGCTTGCCCCACACCTTCCCTTTTAAGGCATCATGTTGACCTTTTATGCCAACAAATCATGTTACTATTGAATCTGTTACCTTTTTCATTTTTAACCCAACATATTGTTTAAGTGCACATTTTAGAAAAAGCAGTGTTTCCTCCCATCCAAGGTATAATTCTTCCCACCAAGCCAGCTAGGCTTTCTCATCTGGGTTTCATATAATCCCCTCACCCACGCCTGCATCCCTTAACTCTAGAACTCTATCAGGGCGCACATATATGTTTTTGCTGTTAACTTACAGTCACTATTTCCTGTTGTTTTTTTGCACTCAGTTACAAGCCACCTGCTAAGACTGGAACTTTGGCATCTCCTCTCAAGAGGACGCAGGACATAATTACAGACTTGGGCTCCAAGAATGACATACTGTCTGCCAAATGGTCTGCTCTGTATTGCCAGTTTTTGGCTTTCCAGACTCCTAGCAATGATAGTCCTGAGTTGCCCAACTGTGATTTGGCAAGACCCAATCTAGCATCATATTCGGTCTCTTCTCTCTACCATGAGTAACAAGAAGTGAGGGTTGCAAGCACAGTCAGTGCCAGTTCTTCAGCATGGAGCCATGTCTGGGATTCCTTTCTTTGTTCTGCCGATTGGTAGGTGGCAAAAAAACTTCAAAACATTTACCCAAAACTTGGGGATGGAAAATCAATATGGAAGTCCTGCTGCTGCTTTGCAGTCTAATCAAAAGATAACATCCTAACTATGGAAGTTCACATCTTCTTTGCCCTCACTGTAACATAGATCTCAGACCAAGAGGAATGACTTTGCTAAATACACTTCAGCTCATGACATTTTTACAACAGAATACAAACGGCCTGTTTCAGCCTGTGGCAGCCAACTGGATGGAGTCCAGCTACAGAAAATGCCCACTTGCTGGAGAACGAACAGTACAACTGCAGCAGGCATGATCCACAAACCCAAAATCTCCGAGTGTGTCTCCATCTGAGTGCAGAAGACAATGGAGGAAAAAAATGGAAACTTCATTACCTTTCTTGGGAAGCATGTGCTGTTTTTTGGAACACTGGACAAGCTTTTATTACAAGACGTAATAAAAGCTCAGGTGGGCTGAAGCCCGATGGCTTGCTTCTGTGCTACTGTCTCTCCTGAAGAGCATGAGTGGTTAAATTAAACTGATTTACTAATTAGTCAATGTAATGGTAACATCTTTGAAATCATAATTTCATCTACCCTGCCTCATTGCTGAGTCGCACATCTCAATTCCTCTGCAATTGCTTGATTTTTTCTGAATTGCTGACATTGCCTCTTGGGCACAAATCTTGCTACATAAAAGGATATTTCCACTGCAGTATCTGGCACAAATACCTGATTTTCATGATTACCAATTTGATACAAGCCAGGTTCTCCCTGGCTCCTCTCTTCAGTACAGTTCCCTAACACAGCACTCCCTGTAACCCCACCGTGTCACCACAATGGTTTGAGGTTCACCCACTCTGAATTCAGAGATGCATGTGAAAGATTTCTTTGATTAAAAAAAAAAAAAAAAATCTAATATGAATGCAAATGAAGACTAGAAACCAAAAAGAAGGGATTTTATAAAGTACAAGTAAACAATTTGCTGGGCCTGTGGGGGAGCACAAACATTTATACTGTGCTAAATGGCATGAGGAACACATTATAAAAAGAGGAAGTAAAGCCGACTATTTTATGATACTCATTCTGAAATCCACAGAAAGGTAAAACCAATTATATTCTAAAAGGTATTTTATTTTTAACATTGGCACGTTTGGATGATGGAGGGGGGGAAAAAAAGGCAAAATATTCTGTTAATCTTAATTGTGTCCTTTTGAGATCACAACCAAATTCAATACTTGGCTGGTGACAGTATCAATATCCTGCATTTGTGCGTGGTACCCGAGTTTGCCCCAGCAATACCTGTAGCAAGGATTCCTGCACTGCATCCCCCGTGGCAGGCTCATCCGTTTATGCCCTTGCACCCCCTCCCAGCATTAGCAGGCTGCATTAAATCAGTGGTGCTTCTGTGAAAAGGCTGCAATAATTTAGACGACTCAATCAAGGGTTCCGCTTGCAATGCCAGCAAATGGACTTTGTACATCTCTTGGTGTTAGAGTAAAATTTGCCTCCAGCCAACATTTACCCTGAAGAGGGTTGAAAGTCTATTTTCTTCACGTCATTAACTGCCTTTCTCTCCAGGTCTGGACTTTCTCCTGTCCCAGCAGGAGATGCCTTGTACCATGGGGAACGTGCAATCGAGGAACATGGCTCACACGAGAGAGCACAGGTACTGAAATGTGTAGGGATGGAGGGGTGCCCACTTGCCTGTAGAAATAAGGTCTGTGGCACAGGACCGCACTTTGGGAGCACATGCTTTAGCAGCATCCCCGTCTCTCCTTGCAGCACAGGCCCCTTCCTGGGAGGTACATCCCGGGCGGAGGAAGTCATTCCCCCTCACTGCAGAAATCAGACACCTTGTTCTGAAAGGTGCTCAGCACCATGAAAACTCTGTGTCCGTATCGGGAGTTTACAGGGTCCTTGGCAGCTCAGATTAAGCAGCCACTTATTTATTTAGTGCACTGAAAAGGAGTGACAGAGCAGATGGGACGGAGCTTGAAATACCTGACTGAAACGACGATCAGCTCTGGATTTCTGGGCTTTCTTTAAGTATTCTAAGAATACTCTTAGAAAAGTAAGAAGGAAAGAAAATAGATACTTTTACATACTTTAAGCGTCCGTTTATCAAAAATACTGAGAACCTGCACTTTTAACCAAAGTCACGGGAAACGACAGGTGCACAGCAGCTCTGGGAAAAAAACAGAACAGGCTGTGAACCCTTGGCAAAGAGCATTTTATATATGGGAAGTCATTCAGTTTTTTAGGGCAGATTTAAATCTTGTCTGTTGCTGAGTCATCAGAAGTGGGAAGCTTGTTAGCTTGTTGCAATGAGGAGATAAATCCTGTGTGGATTGGTCTCCAGGTGCTTAATTCTCCCCTTTTTTTTTTTTTTTGCAGCTGGCAGCCGTGTCAAAGATTTGGCCTTTCTGTGCGCTATGAAAAAGGCTTTTAAATGGAGAAATCCTCCACTTAAAGTTACTGCTTGAAGAAACAGAAAATAAGGATGAGGGGCTGGGAGCTCTCTTCCTTGCAGTATTTCCCTGACACAGGTACATCAGATGTTAGACTGCAAAGCCAAGTCCCATTTTACCCACCACAATCTGGGTTATATGCAAGCAGGAATATGGGGGAAGATCTCTACGGGAGGAGTGATACCATTAGGGCTACAGAACACCAGTCAAGCAGCTGGCACTTGGTAAAGAAAAAAAAGAACAATAAAAAACATGAATGTGTATCACGTTTCACCTACTATCTCCATCAGGTGATGGAAGATGCTGCCTATACACACTCACATATAGTATAAATATTAGAACATGTAAAAAGCTGCAAAAAGCAACAAGACTGAGACCTCTGTTCCATCCTTAATGCAACAATAGCAGTGGAATAGCTCCTGATAGTCCTTAAAACAGAGAGTGACGCTAGAAGAATAATTTGCACATTTTTCTTACAGGATATCCTTGCCTTTTTGAACTAAAGTTCATCTCGCACCCGGCTTTGGCAGAAGAGACAGTATGTAATCACCAGCGAGCACGTAATGGGCCATATTTGAGGAATGGCTGCACAGGTCAGACAGGGACAAAACACCCGGACTGCAGCATCACATCGCAACAACCCACTTTATTCCACTACCCTGCTTTTAAGTCAGACAGCAGTGGATTTGAGCCTCAACAGGCTGTGGCCTGTTTTAATCCAGCAAACTAAACTGCAAAAATGTTACTTCAGAGTAAGCGTGTCCACAGATCTCGTCTGAAGTAGCCATAGCATTTTAAACCATAAAAAACAAATTTTAAACCATAATACATGAATTCCGCTTCCTCAGGCAGGCAAGTCTTTACATATAGAAGTACTTTCTATACTTATATATTTACTTGGATGGATAAATACCTTTGAAACCAAATCAACGAAAGGGCTGTCTCAAACTGGGACAAGAAGCATGTGAAATCTACACCTCCAATTATAACTTTCATTAAAAAAGTATCTTAATTGCTGCATTTACTACAATTTTCCCAGAGTTGCCCCTAATCAATCTGCCTTCCCTGATACTCTGCACCAGTGATAATTAACACTGTTCTGCTAACTACATGCTAAAAGAAGGTCATTAGCATTCTTGCTATTTAAGTAGCTCATTAGATCTAGTTTATCAACCTACTCACATAAGAAAGTTGGGGAAGGGAAAAAAGTGAAGGGTGACAAGTGATAGGCTTATTCTTAAAATGCTTCCAGGTGATATTAGGAGTTGCACAAAACCCCATCAAACCAAAGCAGAACAGCTCCGATTTGCTTACAGTTAATTACAAGGTCCTTCGCACTCAGACCTCTTTTTCGAAAGGAGACTGTTGAAAGACAAGATGCCTGTTCTGATCTCTGCTGCCAGGCGAAACAACATGCCTGGGCACTGCGGACCGACACAGCGGTCAGTCGCGGCGCCTGCCAAGAGGAGGCCGTCGGAGAGCCAGCAATTCGGGTGGCGCTGCCATTTGCATCACTAGAGACAGACCGATGGGGAGAGCTTTTGCGTGACCCTCAGCACACGGAGGAGCGAGCGGGGCCCCCCGCTCACAGAGCCCCCCGCTCACAGAGCCTCGCTGCCAGACCGTGGCGTACTGTCCTGACGCTGCTTGGCCGGAGTGGCTGGAGGTTGTGTCCCTCGGGTGAATTGAAGATGCAGCAGCCGAGGAGGTCAGGACAGGTGGGTACCACCACCAGCAGAGTACAGGGAGTAGCTTTTAGCCCATCAAAAGTTGCTGGTGGAGGAAAGCTGATCTCCAGCACTTTGGAACACCGTCCTCACACGTTGATGTTGCCAGGTGACAACCAGATACAGACAGGTTTCAACCCCTAGACCTGATGGATGGGTGCACAGGGGCGACAAGAAAGAATTTAATAAAGCAGGAAGCTTTATTAAATTAACGGGAGAGTCAACAGCACCAGAGCAGCAAGGACCACCAACCACCCACAGCAGCAATTTCCCTGGCACATGTAGAGAGAGCAAAGCCTGCAGTAGGTCCTGTCTTCCATCACAGCCAGGGCTAGAAGCAAGGCAAGGGTGGAAGAGGAAAGCACTGCTGTGCTCGGATAGGAAGCAAATGACAGACTTGGAGGAAAGAAAAAGTACCAAGGCACAGCCTCAAAATGGGAAAAAAATTACTGCCTGTACTCAGTTTTCCTGAAGCAAAAGAGTGTGTCAGCGAGTGGAGGAAGACTGCTGTTTGTGTGAAGGAATAATGTAAACCCTGAGCAGGGAAGACAGGTTCATGCATGCATGTGCACAGATGAACACACAGGCACAGTCTCGCTAGCACTTCTTACAAATATTTACTTTTAAAGGGCAACAAAGATGTAACCAGAATTAACAATACAAAGAGCTGGAGCACGAGAAGAGTTGACTGTATTTCATATTCCACTGCTGGATACCTCCACTCGGCTCTTCTAAGTTTGAAATGCTGTCTAGGGCACAGGAAGAGCAATTAGAAGACCTTTATCTGACACTCAATGTGAGTGGTGGGATTTGGGGTGTTTCTCTCAACTGTTCTATGCTTCAGCTACCGTGTCTGCATTGTGGGACCTTTCAAAGATGGAAAAGTCACACAAGTATGTCACCTGAAGAGATATTTGGGTGTAATGCACTGAACAGGTGAAATTTCTCACTGACTACCTCAGGAATAAAGCATGGTGTTATACTCCACGTTGTTAAACAGGAATTATTTAAACTCTGCAGGTTATCACAAAGGTCCTGAAAACTGTCTCATCTAATGAAATACTGCAGCAATGCCTCTTCTTATTTGTGAATGAATAGGCAGCACTAATTTATAGTAATTGATCTCAGTGCTTGGCAGGTAGTAAAATCTTATGCAAATTACAGCTGCTATTCTAAACCTGCATTTGCATAACTTCTTTGTAAGTCAATTTTACGCCTTTTTACCACCACAAAAGTTATCAATATTTACAGAGACATGAAAAATAACCATACATACATGCTTCCTTCCACTTACCTTTTAAACACCAACATGTATTTGGTGCTCTGGGTGATTATAAGGAACTGCATTGCAAGATTTGGAACTGGAAGACACTACAGAAAAACCTGAGTCTGACCTTCAACTCCTTTGGCACACCACAGAGCAAGGGAGCACACAAGGCTGCAGCTGTTACAATCCTCATGTGGAACATAGAAGGTACTTAAGATCAATACAAATGTTATTGGTATCCGGCAGACAGAGACAACTGCCTGCGACAGCATAGTCCTACAAAGACATGGGTATCCGATTTGTTACTAAGAGCACTGCCAGAGGGAATCTCACTATGAACTCCCCAAAACCATGTAGGGATTCTGGCCACATCTGGATCAAAGCACTGCTCATTTAGCGAGGGAGCTTCAGGAGAATTTTGTAAGCAGTCAGAAGAAATGTCAGACCTTCAGGATCTCAGACGAACCCTGACGAATGATCAGGAGGCTGAATTTTACCAATTCTGAGCATGCCTGTTACAGCAGTTCAGCTGATTTACCCTCTCTCTCTTCTCAAGACCTACACTTTGCTCTTGGTCTGCTTCATGGTAACTCTGAAGTAACAGCAGTGTGGGTTGATGTCCTCAGTCTGGGAGTTCCCAGAAGGACTATGGGAACTGGGTTCCCAAATTTCCCTTAAAGCCAACAGAAGTAGGTTGCTTAGCTCCAATAGACTGCCTTGAAAATCCTAGTCATAATCCAAGCCACTTCTGTAACCTGCCCAAGTGAGATCTCTGCCCTGCATGAAGGTCTCCACCCTACAACTCAGCTGTACAATTCCGATGACAAACACCTGCAGATTTTAACAAGAAAGTTGATTGCTTGTCTTCGCTCAGGTGGAGAAGTCGGCTGTTTGTCCTTTCACTTTAAATAATATTTGGTTTTCTGTGTTACGCGAAAGCTGCAGTTGACCTTTCAG
This sequence comes from Phaethon lepturus, assembly GCF_000687285.1. Taxonomy (NCBI): domain Eukaryota; kingdom Metazoa; phylum Chordata; class Aves; order Phaethontiformes; family Phaethontidae; genus Phaethon; species Phaethon lepturus. The sequence goes on along the minus strand of NW_010524448.1, from coordinate 108,148 downwards.
TCACTGTAGCACAGGGAGCATGAGTCAGCCAAGCCAGTCTAGAGGCTACAGAAAAGGATGCTGGTGCCTTCCATGACATGAGTGCTCCACTCCTGCGCTCCTGCCACAGAGCCTTGCATTTGGATAGTCTCCTCCCAAATGAGAACTGCCCAACAACTACAGCATTAGCAAAAAGTAATTCAAAAACATAATTAATATTTTCCCAGTCTAAGGAAAGCCTAAGGCAGCTATTTCAGGCTAGCATCCTTAAGTAATTCACAACTTGCTTGATCTCTCAATACCAGAAGGGCAAGACACATTATTTTCTACAACCGAAGTCCTTTTTTAAATCTGTGACACTAAAGAGCCCTAGGCAACTTTCAAGATTAATTGCAGTCTTTCAGGGCCTTCTCCATTCCTCCTGGACGTCCCTCTTACGTAAGAAGAAGAAGGAACATGCAGCAGAGTCACCTGAGACAGCCTCACCTGCATGTCAGACCCTGCCTCTCATCGCTGGCGCCTGCCTTCAAAGCACGCTGGCCTGCTTATTTAATTCTCCTACTTGACATTCCCCATGTCGCCTGCCCTGCATAAAGCAGTCTCTTCCAGTGATTTCTTTGATCTTGCCACTTTCAAGTAATTTCTAAAGTAAGGTGATTTCTCCCAGGGTACCCACAACATCGAAGTAAATAAAGAGTAAGCCAAATTGTACATATTTATTTTCTTGAGATATTTCTCATTTCTTTGGTCCATTCAGCCTTCTCTGTACCTGTCTCTTCATGTGTGCTTCAGAGGGCTACATCATTTTTGGGAGCTGGCATTCAAGAGTAAATACTTATGTATATTTAAATATATACACACACAAAATTAAACATGTATAAATAAATATGTATAGATACACACACCAGTGTCTATGGGATGAATAAATGAGAAATGACAGGTTTTTTTAAAAGAAAAAAAGGTCCACGGCACCAAGCAGCTGTGTCACACAGCAGTACTGAGCTGGAAAAGCACATCCAAGTTCTGTCTCTCAGCTGATGGGACTAGTGAAGATCCCAGTTACATCACTGGAAAACTGTAGCACCTTCGACACAACATAAGCGGTGCCACTTAGGGCTTTACATGGAAGCTACTATATTTTATAAATGGTGTTCTCTGAAACTCAATGCATCAAATGCCACAGAAGGATGCAAGGGAAAGAAATGACCCCAGTGTATCTAGATTTCTTTTCCTCATTAAATTTCCCCAGGCCTTATGTTTTCACCTGTGAATGGTCTCTGATTGCCAGCTTTTGGAGTAGGTCTTGTTTTGCTCTGCACTAGGATAACGGTGGCATAATAAGGGAAATCTCCAGTCAGACCAAGGCCAACAACTGCAGCAGTAATAGAAAGGAATACTACTAATAAAAACCCAAAACATACACACCAGAAAGGAATACTAATAAAAACCCCAAAACATACACACCCATCCTGCCATGGATTTTGTACCATCATTTATCAACATACAAAAGAGGTTCAAAATATCAGCAGGTCAGAACAGCTGCATGTTGCTACCCATAAATAGATATTTGGCTTATGAGACCAGATTAACAGTTAAACACACACACGACTGTTCCAACCTAATTTCTAATGGATCCATGTCCACACCACAGAAGCAACCACTCCTCCTTTACAGAGGAGCTTTAGAAATACCCTAGGCCAAAAAATTTTTAGAAGCTCACTTCTTGTGCCCAGGTGGTCCTTCCAGGTTTGAATTCTAGCCCACAGATAACATAAGCATGTAAAAAAGTTGCATTGCACTGCAACACTTCCCATTCTGCTGATAAATACAGGCCTGCCTTCCCTAGCATGGTTTAACTTGGCATTTTAGATAAGCAGTTAGTAAACAAAAACAAACACAGGCACAAAACCCTGCCAAAACCTGCTGTGAGCACTTACAAATCCAATCAGATAAGGACTGCCAGCATCTCCCAGGAGGTGTGAAGTGAAACTCTGCAAGGCCACTGCGGTTGCACGGCGTGTTGGAATGACCACATACTGCAAAGAAGAAGGGGAAAGAAAAAAAACAACACATAAGGAAACTGAACAAAAGAACCCGTCCAGCTGTCTTGCATTGCTCAGTCTATGCCCAGGCCAGGACAAAGTAAACAAGCTCCCCAAGATGCCACTGGCAGACACAGCCACTCTCCAGTCCACGGGTGGCTCAAGCAACTGGGGGGCTCTGCTACCCTTCCTGGCTTTCTAGCACGCCCGCTGGCAGGTGTTGAGGGAAGGAAGCTCTGTCTGGTCTGCACTCCTCTCAGCGGCACTGAATGTATGAGTTTGACCAACAACTTTGCCCATGAGAAATTTTGCTATTGCTCCTCAGCCTGTATTTTTGCTTGGCTGAGGGGAGAGCAAAGTTCAAGGTTGCCTGCAGCACGTAACTTGCTCAGCACCGCCAGCCTTCCAAACGAGGACTTTGCTGTGTTTTTTCCATAATAAAGGTATCATTTTGTTTCCTAAACCATAAGCAATTCACAACCGTATGAAAGGTCACACATCCATCTCTAGCCGCTTTATTTTTTTCGCAAAAATTTGCAATTCCACTTGTGAAAAGTGACAAAGACACATTAGAAAAATTTTCCATAGCCAAGATATTGTAGTGTGGTCTCCACTCCTCTAATAGGACACAACACCCTCAGCCAGGTCATTCAGTATCAGTCTGACTACACAGGATCAGTGGAAAACACAAATTACTTCCCAGACCAGAGCTCACAGAAAATAGAGGCTTAACCACAGAAGGGGATGAAAATTAAGAAAGAAAAAAACCCAACACACACTCATTGTATGGAATGACCTTAATTTCATAGCACACATTTAGGAGCAGAAAAAAGTAATTGTTTCCTGCATAAAACTTGTGAAAAAAGCTGGCTAAAAACATGTGCATCAAGTCCATATATCCCGGTTTAGAAATTGATCCTGTTCTGATTTAAAGGCTGTAAGTAATGAAGAAGTCGATAGGTCTGTAAATCCAAGTGAGTTTTGTTTCTACTTCTAAACACTGTTCTGCCTTCTTCTGCTTCTCTGAAGAGCTATCTACCCTGCCAGAAATGTCTCTCTTGTTCAGCTATTTGTAGACCATGATCCCTTTTACTTGTCCACTTTCTCTCTGATGGGCTGCCTCTAGTCTTTCTTTAGAAGGCTTGCCTTCCCAGACCTCAGCTCACTCTTGCAATCCTTTGCTGAAGTCATTTATTAATTGTGACATTTCAGGATGGGCATACCCCCAGCTAGATGTACACAGAGATGAATTTACCTTAGCTGACTGAGGTAGGGAGAACTCACTGCTCAACAGCGACATATCTCAGGGCACAGGATCTGAAGCACTGTTTCAGTGCTTTAATACTTCCTCTTAGGGAAGGTGCGTTGCCCTGTCTGCAGTGGAAAGAGTTAGCCATTAAAAAAGGAAAGAAGAGAAAAGAAAACAGCGTTGAGAAAATCCACACTAGAAGAGAACTGATGCCTATTTATAATGATCACCTCACTCCAAGCAGCGACAATTAGGAACGATGGGTAAAATTAGATTAAACGCTTTTCCTTAGGGTTTTAACATGTGCTTTGAGAATGACCTGCCAGTTCTTTCATTATTGGTTTGACAAAGCTGCAAAAGCACACTGCTAATGCACTCTGACACCACGTTTAAATGGGTACCCTGTTAAACTCCTGTTGTGCAACAGAAGAGCAAAAGACGATCAGATCCACAGATCCACCTGGCTATGAGCGTTAGACACTGTCCTCCTTTTGCATGCAAGAGCTCAAAACAGACTGTAAATCCCAAGAGGAAAATAAGGTCTAGACTTTATTAGAGACACAGAAACATACTGAAGGTCACACTGAAACAGTAGGAGAACCACACAATTCATTACCATTCCCGAAAGATGCAGGGTAATGGGCGCAACCTGGATAGATTACACAGAAAGAAAAAAAAAAACAAAAAGAATTGAGAGTTGTTCTTCTTCCCACCTGGCCCCAGTTCATACAGGTGCAACGGAGGAGCATTCTGCAAGAGCTGTTTGAGAAAAGGGCATCTGAAAAGATAAAGTGAAACACTACCTAATTCAAGAGTCCAGAGTTTTGTAGGTCTGTGAAACATAATTTTAAACTTAAGTTAAAATATTTTTTCTTTCTATGAGGTTTATGTTAATCAATGTGGAGAAGAAAGCCTGCTTGGCTCTATATTCTATCTATTTTCTTAGCAAATTGACAAAGGAAATGGCAAATTTATTCAAAACTTACCATTTTCATGGAGTGGCAGCGAACTGATGTCCGTTGGAGAAAGAAGTTTGAATGATACCTGCATCATATGTGTCTGCATGTGTGTATATGTGTCTGTATGTATTCATACATATGAATACCCCCCCATATAGTATACATAATTTTGCATGTATATCTGTATTATGCATCCATGTAGTTTTGTAAGTAGCAACACAATTTCCAGCAAGTTTCTAGTTTTCCTAGCTAAAGAAGTTTGGCACTATAAAGTGCCAAAACTTAGTAAATTTAGTCTGAAATTCAAGTGACAATCACACACACGGCCCCCCCATCCCCCACCCAACCAAAAGTCCAACATACAGCAAGTGAATGAACATGAGATTTTTCTCCTCCTCTAAAAAGATACTGGAAAGAAAAAAAAAAAAAAAAAAAAAAAGACTTAAACCAGCATCTCCAAAACACAAAAAAATACTCCACCCTATCCCTGCTTAAAAAGCATTTTATTCTGATGGAGAGGAAGTAGTTGGTAGCATACATTATCTACAGTTCTAGGAAGACAGCAGTAAATTACAGCTCTAAATGGGCATTTTGATACTAAAATAGACCTAAATTCAAACCATACATGGCCTGGTTTGAACATCCCACAGGAAGTGGAGGTGGGAGAGCCACAGCAGCCGAGGCGGAAGTCTGTGGGATTGTCCCGGCTCATCTCTGACTCCAGGTTCAGAGGCAGGCAGCACAGAGCATGGGCAGGGAGGCTGACCAAGCAGCTTTGGCAAACCTCTCCTCTTTAAATAGAGGTTCAGAAAGGCCATGGTTTACTGCTGACACCCCCTTCCTGTAGTGAAACCAGCAGAAGGAGGTGGTCTGAAATAAGTTAACCAGGAAAGCCAAGGAGAGATCACCCTTCTCCCAGTAAAAGGCCACATGCCAAAGAGGCGAGTCCTGTTGTTTATGTCTAATCTTTGACAGAAAACTCTACTCTCTGAAACAGCTTGCTACTCTTTCTGGGTCAGGCAGAAATCTTCAGGACAACGTGTATTGGCACTGCAGGACCAAAGGCAAAGAAAACACACGCTAACTCCATTCCAGCCACCGACAGAGCCGGGAAATAGTCCAGGTACCCCTGTTGCAACTACTGTCCAGAAAAGCCGAAGGCTACGATCCAGAGAAACCAGCCCGAGAGACACCCGTCACTTAAGCTAGGCAGAAACTGCCTAAAAAAATACTTTTAAATTAAGTAAAAGGAGGCTCACCTGGGTCTCCAAAACACAGCACAACATGGAGCAGTGCACATCCATCTGCAAGCCCTGGCCCACGGACCTGCAGAGGTGCCCCTTGGCACATCCTTCTTGGCCAGAGCTGTGCTCAAGTGTTTGAAGCGGGCTGCATACCTTCATTCAAAGGTACTCCTCGCCCTGCCTTAAAACCTAAACCACAGCACTCGGATTACTGGTGTGTGGAGGAAGACTGAAAGAAGCAACAGTGAGAACTTCTAGAAATGCTATTTACCTTTGGCTGTAAGAAAAGGGCAGTATTTCATACTGCAGAAATAATTGTTTTTTATTTATAGGGAAGGTAATCAGAACAACAGCAACATTCCTCCATGCCTATAGCACAGCTGAGCATCAGTCTCTGCCTGTTTCAAGCCTAAAGGAAGACTTTGACTCTACAGCAAAACATCAAGGCTAGCCTCCTCCATGGCAGCTTATGATCATTTAGGAAGAACTAATGTTTTAAAAGAAAAAAATAAATTTGCAGAGCATTTTCTGCATGCGTATCAGGACTTTGCATAAACTGGAGGATGGCTTTTCTCAGCAAAGACCTAAAGAGGTTCTAATTGCAATAGCTGAGGCCCTTTAAATTGCCTGTTGGCTCTTACACAGAAATGCCACCAAGCCTCTGACCATCATCTTTATTTTCAAGATGTGCTATGGAGGAAAAAACCCAGTATTAGGACCAGATTCCACAAAGTCCCAAGCACTCAACATGTCTCAGAACATTACTTACTTGGCTGCTGCACTGAAGCTCATTCATTATTGCCGTTACAAGGCAGTTTTAATGCTACTTTGGGGTTCTGGTAATTTTGAGGCCAATTTGCAAAGACGGCTGATAAAATCTGTTTCATAATTAGCATGCCCCATAAAAGCCATCCCTCCCTTCCCTAAGCACTATCTGAGCATGTGCCTGGGAGGAGATTTGGAGAGTTGTGCTCAGGAGAATAAGGCCTGTTTTGTACAAATTTGCATTTGGAACAAATATCAGCCTTTTAAAATCTCAGGCAGTGCAGTACATTCTGCAGTGCTGACAGATTATCAAACCTAGCACTCGGCACCTTTTACCGCAGATAATTTGAGGAGCTGCTTACAGACCACTACATTGGCAAGAACAGTAGATGCGATGGAAGCATGAAACTGTGAAGAGCCAACAATTAAATTTGAAGATAATAAGAAAAACACCTTGTTTTGCCAAGGAAATTAAACTTGCAAAACCTCTGAAGATTCTTACCAACTTGCCAGATAGGGTTCTTAAGCAGTCAAGAGATCTGTAAACCTTGGGAGAGCTATGCTAAATCATTTGGGATGCAGTTTCCAAAAAGCCTGACTTCTGGCATAAT
>NW_010524448.1:25228-101268 GCF_000687285.1 Phaethon lepturus | reverse complement strand
CAGTGTTCAGTCAGTATTGAGACCTTTTTATCCATGAAAAAAGGATAATATTTATGTATATGATGAAAGTATTGTTAGGCTTACGCTAATAATGCTTTTAAACTCCTTACCAGCCTTCAGGCAAGAACAAACACAATTATGATTACACCAAATAAATAGTAATCAGCAGAAATTAATTTGCCAAACATTTAAAGTGCATCTTGCTAAAGCATATCCACACCTTTCTCTGGCTAGGACTTCTTACAAAGCTGTCTGTCAAACATGGTTTTAGCCCTGGCTCTCACCTATTGTCTGACTAAACAGCCTCTCAAACCCCTTGTGTAATACGAATGCACTTCAGACCATCTGTTTACAGGCCTGCATTGATCTAAGTGGATGTTTACATTTATTTGTATAGCACTTTTACAGGTCTATTTGTGCTGATAATGCAGTAAGCTGGGCATTATATATGACACTCAGTTCATTTCTCTAAGCAGACAAGAGAATACCTAGTTAAAGGGCTGGTATCAATTACCGAAGTCCAATTTTTAAAACATAGTTTTAATTTCTTTCCTGTGTTTTGAAAATTTGAACTAAGAAATTATTTCTAATTATATCCAATCATTTCTTATGGAGTTCGTTTGCACTAAAGCAATGTAAGTAACTGCAAATGCATCCCTACAAAATGCAACAGGCTATAGGATGCTGGTCACGTAAGACAGATGGCAAATCCTATAAAAGCTATTAAAAAGCTACAGGCTACTGAAGTCACACTGAATTCAACACAAAAATTCTCAGTAATTAAAATGGGGCAATGATGGCATCCTTAGTACACCTGCTGTAGTGAAGTAGTTGGTTGAAAAATGTCTTTTGAGGTTAGCTTGAGACAACATAAGTCACGTTTCAGCTCTCGCTCTGGCACAGATTGTCTGGAGGACCTTGAACACGTCCGACAGGTACCTTCCCTCCAGCTGTGCTATGCTGGCAGCAGAGATGACTACTTCAGCTGCTCTTTGAGACTCACTGCTGGAGGACTACAGATGTGCTCCATGGCCAGGCCCCCACTTATTTCAGCTGATGCTAGTGATGATAGAAAAGATTTTCTATTTAAGCCAGACAGCTAATTCTGACCAGAGAGAGCTGGGAGCGCTCCTGTGAACATCACAGCCACAGGCACGGTGCGACAGGAAGCTCTAGCAGGAGCAGTAATGAGCAACTACTAATACTGTACCGTAATTTCTTCCTCAACACAGCTGTCTGCAGAATGCACATCTAAGTGTTGAGATACCACTCAAAGAACGGCCGCGGCAGCCGTGAACTCAGCACAAGCTGCAAAACCCATGTAAGTACAGAGTAACCACCCGTTCAGCCCAAGCAGAGCTCTATCACACTAAAGATAAACCGGTAGGAGGAACAAACCTTGGTAATTAAAAGCTATCTAATGCTACTGAAGTGCACTGATAACCTTTATTTCTCTGTGCTTTATTCACATCTGAGAGAAGTGGGATTAACCACCCCACCCTACCTCCCAAAGTGTTCTCTGCACAAATGAGTTAAAGATTGAAAGTTCATCAGGCAACACAGTTATGGCAACTACAGAGCTACCTTAAAATGTAAACACAACCTTGAACTTAAATCATAAACAGAACTTAAGCAGAAGCTTGAAGTTCTTTGCTGAATCAATATATCAACACCGTTATCTTTACATCTAGGAATACTGAGCCAGATTGTTTTCTTGCTGATGTTTGTATAAGCAACAAATACAAGTCAAGGGAGTTTTCTATTGATGTCAGACTGATTATATTTTTAGTTTTGTCAACAAGCTGCCGAAAGACCCCAGGCAAGTCCTGTAGTTTCTTTCTTTTTCATACAATAAGCAACAAGTAACCTCCCTCACAATGGGATTTCAACATGCAGTATCTTTGATAGGCTCCATACATCTCTGATGGAAGCATTACAAACCATGCGAGGCTCTTTAACAAACATCCAGACTATTTCATATGAAAATCTAGCTGCTGAGGTCAGCTTGCCAATTTGAAAGACTTATAAAGCTCTATGGTGGAAAAAGAATGGAAAATGAAGGACATGAGGTGAAAAGTCCCTAACAGTTTCCTCTTGGACAAAGCGGACACAGTCCAAAAATTCTTTATACTTTCTTTTCCTCTCTCCCAGAGGTGGTTTTCTATTGTGTATGTGTTGAATGGTAGGTTTGCTGGAGTTAAGCCAAAGAGAGAGGTAGATGGCTGCCTTTGTGGTCAGAGGAGGGAGGGAGGGAAAGATTTCCTATTGGAGAACAAAGCCTACTTATTGATAACAAAATCCACTAATGTGCTGACTATTAGGAAATGTTGGCCGATTTCTTTGCATATGGGGGGGATTGTGCAAAATACTTGAAATCTGGGGAAACTATTTGAACTCAGTAATGGTATCCCTTCTGGACATTTTCTCTCCCTGGTGCTCAGAACGAAGGACAACAATCTTTTTCTTCCTCCCTCTATCTCACCTTCCCCTTCAGCAAGTTAAAAAAAAAAAAAAAAAGAATAGGCTGAAGTAGGGGCTGGGTATTTGGAAGAAATTGTGAACTTCAGGTTGTTCTTGCAAGCTGACAAACTGGCCACCAGAAGAGAAAGATGCTGTTCCAAAGTACACTCACCATTAGTATGTCTGCTGTGATAGCCCAGTTTGAAAACAGAAGAGTTTCTCCGATAAAAATGCAAATCTGTTGCAACAAAACACACAAAAAAGAAAAGATTTATTCACTTGACATTCAAGGGAAAAATAACCTGTCACAAACTTTCCTTTGTTGCTTATTTGTCTCAAACCTACGCAAAGGATTCTTCTGTACACAATACACTCCTGATTACTTTTGTGGTTTATCCCGAATATTAGAAAACTATAGATTTTCATCAGAGCTCTAGTGGGTTGGCCTGCAACTTCATTAGTGTAAATTGTTTATGATCTACAGAGCAGCTAAATAAAAGGCTGACACATTTGGTAGCAGAACAACATGAGAAGCCTGCAAGAAGAGACAGCTGTGGGCTTCCACACTTAAACGATTCTGTTCCAAAAAAAACAGTTAGAAAAGGCAAGGCCACAACTCCCCAAAACACAGTCATTTTCATCACTAGGAATCAAGTTATGTGTTAAAGCTCTGTAGCAAACCAAATGAGGTTCTCCATGTGCAAGATCCCTTCCCTTCCCGCTAGCATATTGCTGTCCTTTTTGAGGGGGACATGGATCTAGGCACTATAACATCTCAGCCGTTACACTGGTAACATCTATGTACAGTCAAGACAAGACTTAAGTATGGGTTTTGCAACATCAGTGTCTTAAGGTGAAATATAGTTCTTGACTCTGTGGAGATGGTCAATGAGATACATTAAACGACCTGTGTATGTAGTGGGATGAGAGCTTCTTTTTGTGGTGGTGTGGTATAAACAGCCACCACATATCCTTTCCACCTCAGGCACTCCCATCCCATACTGCCTTCTTAGCTGTGCTGGTACAATGGAGCCAAGCAGGGATTCAGAGCAGGAAACTGAGATGGGACAAAGAATCTTTTGCTGGGGGAGGTAGGGGAAGAGGGGCTTCTTTTGCTGATTTTTAACCCAAATCAGTTCCATGGTGCAATTCACTAAACAGTTCTACAAACAGTTGTAGCAACTGAAGGACTGGAAATAATCAAGAGGAGAAACTAATTTAACCTGGCCTCATCATTAAATGTTCATCAAACTCAGTTCAATGGAGCAAGGGTGATGTGGCTTCAGGAGGAACATCGCCTCCATCAAAAAGCTTTTTACTCGTATTTCAATCAGGAACCTTTTCCTTTTATGTTGTATGTTAACAATTTAGTGAAGAAATTTAACAGAATGAAAAAACAAAGACAGAAAAGCTTCCACCCTCATGTCTCCCTCTTCCTTTGTGTATTATGAAGAGCAGAACACATAGACAAAATGCTCCTTAAATAACCAGATTTGTAAAAACCAGCTTCCCCGTTCCCCACCAGTAAGAAGGCAAGCAAAACTCCTTTAATCTCCCTCAAAGGTTGCCTTTTGCCCAGCTAACCCATTTCTTTTTGTGGCGTCTAGAGAGAAAACATTACTCCTGGAATCCCTCCTGGCAGTTAGAGTTAACAGCTATAGAGATTTGGATTCTGGTAATTGAAGACTCCCCTATTAATTGCCTTATGTTCAGTTTTTGTTAGGTTGAATAGGCTAATATTCATTAATGAAACAAAGCCGGCAAGAAATACACGTACACTTTGCTTTGAGGAAACACTCACAGATGGATATTGTTTTGTGGTGTTCTTGTGAGCTCTGACAGACTCTGACAGTCATGGCCACTGCCCCGGTCCCTGCCGCTTGCACAGGCACAGTTTGGGGTGTGAGAAGGACCTCCAAAATTGGTAGCTATGTGACCACTGCAATTGTCTTTCCCCCACATGGGTTAAGATTGCCTAAATCCCTCAGGCCATCATGTCACTGCCAGGAATAGTTTGCTTTATTTATAGCAAGGCTTATGCATTGACCTAGAGAAAGCTTCCTCTATTTGTTTCTAAAATTGTCTTTGTTTCCCACACATTCCCCTTCCCTGTCCCCTCTTTTCCCCTTCCCTGTCCCCTCTTTTTGTGACTGGATCTGCTTCCTCTGTGATGGTGTCTGAGCCAGTCATTTCAGCCCAGCTGGGCAGCTAGGAAATCTCCTCGTTCCACTTTCCCCCTGTCCACTGGTCTGCCTTGAACTTGCCTCTCACTAGAAACGACAACTGCCAAGCTAAGAAACACAGATCCAATGAATGAAAGTGTCGATGGGAGTTGAAGCCATGTGTGATGTAGCAAGGGCATACCAGAGCCCCAGGTGGGCTCTCAGGACCTGCTCTGAAATCTTTCCTACTACAACTTTGCATCTGCTGTTGTTGGGGTTCTGTGGCTGGATAGATTAAATTGAGCTTGAGAAAGATGTAATCACACTTCTGAACGCGGCATCAACATGCCCTGCCTGTTCATACAATATTGCAAACAGGCAACTGCTTGCCTTGAGATTATATAAGTTATATACACACACACACGAACTGTTACACGCAGCAAGTAAAACTTGCCCCTTCTGCAGGAATTTAGCACAAGTCCCATAAATAAAATCACTGAAACGCTACAAACTTCAGAGTGCACCAGTTTTGAATTGTTGAATGTGTATTTCACCCAACACATTTCCATGAAACACGTGCTTAACATGTGGATGACTGGTAAAAGGAAAAGGAGAGCAAGAAGAAGATCAAAAAGTAGGACAAAAGATACTGGTATTAAAAGAAGTCTGTCCTTCAGCTGCTAATGGGGATTTATAAAAATCAGTTCATCCACTGCATGAGGCATATGAGGATATGTGGCATTTCTGCTGGAGAGAGACACTAGGGAGGCTTATTGTAAATAGGGCAGCCTCCAGAACAGATGAATAGCTCCTAAAATGGTCACGGTTTTGACCTCTGATACGCTTTTAGAAGCCTCATTTTACACTGAGATTTCAGCTCTAGAGATATATCCTCTCCTGAATCCAGCTGTGTTGTATAATACCTCACCATCTCCATGTGGTGTCCAGTTGCTTATCTGTGATGAGCTGATAGAAGTTATATCCCCCTCAAGTCTTCTCTTTACGTGATCAGTTAGCAAATTCTGATTCACAAAAATGGTAAGTAGTTTCAGAATGGTCACACCAGCAGCTCTCACAGCAAGATCTAAGCAGGTTATAAACTCCTTCCATGGCTATTTGCAAAGTGCGTATCGGTCTACGTCATGATTGCCTGTATTTCTCTTTGAAATGGTGGGTAAGACTCCTACATGTACTCTTGAATTTGAAGCAAGTCTAACTCCATCTCAGTGTTGGGCAATATCAATGCCTCAGAAGTAGGTAAGTGACCAACACCATGCCAACAGAAAATCCCTGGAGTTGAGCCTGAGATGCTGTAAAAGTTCTATGGCAAGGTTTTACTCTGGGAGTTGTTGTTTCTGTGAGATCATAAAACGTCTTTGAGGAATTGAAATAGATGTTGAAATAGAGGTACAACAGGAACTTGGAACAGTGTCAAAAGGAAGGCAAAGCACAGCATCTCTCTCCAGTCATTTTGAGTTTTAAACTAGTCTAAAATCTGCTGTTGAAATGTCTGAGTAGTGTGATACAATGATGCCATACAGCTAATGGGCTTCAAGAGACAGGTTTGAAAACCAACATTTCAAAAAGTACGTATTTCAGAAAGAACGGCACCTAAAGATATGAAAATTGCTGTTGTAAGGAGTTGGACTACAACACACATACACACGCCGTAAGGAAAACAGAGTAAGAACTGATTGGACTACACAGCTAAGCAAGATATTAAAAGATAGAAATACAAGTGTCTGGGCAGCTAAATGATACAGAACACTGTTTTATTCCACCTTTCCAGCCACTTCTACCACTGCCAATAATTTACTGGATTAGTACTAAAAGATTGGATGTAAAAAAGAAGTCTGTCTATCTGCTCCAGGTAGGAGTGGCTGCTACAAAACTGGAATAGCAGCTGCCCTCAGGGACCAAAACCACCTGGCAAGACAGGACTGAGCAGGGGAGAAAAAGTACACACGTTCAGGGGAGGAAGAGAGCAGACAGTTGACAGCCTGTAAGGGACAAGGTGATCATGCCAAAGGATATGCAGGTCTTTGAAAAAAAAAAAACCCAAACAAAAACCAAAACACAAAAAGCTAAGAAATTAAAAAGCAAGGGCTCTGCTTATTCTTGCTGGAGTGCTGAACATTTCATTTATGCTGATGCCAGTATCAGTCGAAATTAAAACCTCTCAACTGTTAACTAGAGCAGGGAAGGGAGACGGTGATCTGCTGGCCACCACAGCTCAGTGTGAGAGAACACCATCTCATGAGAACACACCTAAATGCTTAAAAGTGATAATTAATAAGGCTCTGAGCCAATATGGGGCGCAAAACCAGTAACCCTTCAATTTTAGCATGGTGTGATCAATGATAGAAATCTAAGGACAGTCACAATACAGAAGGTCTGGAAATACCACCGTGTTGGGGAACAGACATTGCTCTTGCCTTTCACAGTCACACAGAACTCAAGAATGCTGTTTCAGGATGAGCGCCAGGACACAGCTGTGAAGGAAGCTATCAGAGATGAGAAAATCCACCCATAAATTTTATTGCATTCGTTCCAGAACAAGCTATTATCATGGATTTTGAGATAAGGAAGGTAACTTAGTCCATCATGCTGTCCTCCATATCTAGGTGTTCCAACTCCAGAGTCAGAGAAGAGTCTCTCCTTTTTTTTGGACCAATGAGACTTAAAACAAACAGCAATGAGAAAGTGTTACACCATGCAAACTTGCAAGACAGGTCTCCTAGGGAAATAAAAGTGAATTAAACACTCTGGAAGTCTGTAAGACTGCAATAGCATTGAAGGGCATGGAAAAAACAAGGGCTCAGTTTGAAATTTGCCTTGAAAAGACAATTCAACTGATACATAGCACCACCACAACAAGACCCCGTGTTATAAGACATTGGTAGCTCCAACATAGACCTGTTCTCTCAGTGGGGTTAGCACCTGTAACACTAACCAGCAACAGTAAGAGGCGTTGTGCCTTTGCTTTCTGTTTATATTAATTTATAGCAGATGGCTAGGCCACAGATCATCTAAGTCCAAGTGATATCCAAACATTAATGATCTAAGCTGTCCTGACCCTTTTTAAGTTAAGAATCCTTGTTTTTGCAGAGGCAAAACGAAGTTAAATGGCTGGCCAACTGTCATGTGTAGAATCTATAGAGTTCAGATCTCCAACTCCCCAGCTGGCACTTGAACTAGACTCTTATCTGCTTTCTATGCATCAAGTTTCCAGCAGCAGAGTAAGCATATTTAAGGCTACAGAGAGGCAGTGTGACCTGCAACAAACATATGCATCAGCAAATAGGCTGATATTCCTCATACCCCCTCCACATGCAGGTATAACTTCCTTTGCAAATCATTGACACTCTATTAGATTTACTGCTCATACATAATAAAAATAAATTGTTTCTAAGTTTGGTTAAATAATACCATCTATATTTACATATTTACAGAACGCAGAATAGTCACATGGCTATTAAAAAAACAACTAAGGAAAAAAGATTAAAATGAGACCAATAGCCACCTTTTGATGCAAAATTTTTGAAAACCGTATCTCCAGCTTCGAAAGAAACTTTCTGCATAAAGAGACTAAACACCACAAATGAACATGTCTGTCATAAAGTCTGAGAAAGGAAAAAAAATCACAGGTCTGGCTGCACAGCAAGGTGGCGGGGAAGGGCAGGCGGAGAGATGTGACAGATCTCTTCACTTGGAGACAGCTGATGATAAAAGGAAGGTTAATGCTTGGTCAACCAGTAACACCCTCTTACAGGTTGTCTGAGGTGATCATTTTTCTGCTAATCAGTGAATCAAAGGTTAGTTCTAGACCATGCCACAAACCAGAGGAACAAATCTCTTTCTGACACTTTCTAAGTAGTCAGAGTAGGCATTCTTGGTTCTGTCTTAATATTTTTAAACTTCTGCTCTTTCTTCTTGTGTTTCCCCATAATGATTGGAAGCTATCTAAATACTCAGAAAATAACCACGGCTTATTAACCACCATAACACTAGGCTAGTGCTAGAAATACAGAGAAACAAGGAACCACAGTAGATCGGTTGTAGACCGTAAATGAATTCTCCTTGCTGGGTGGAGCATGCATGGCAATGTGGAAGCTAAAGGTGGGCTTTCAGAAATTATCCCACTACTCCAACTATCTCATGCTTTCTCTTCAAAAACTTCTCCCAGGTCCCAGGCTTCTCTCTATTACATTGAAAGGGAACCTGGAACCTGTTCAGTGTACTGGATTTCTGCTCTCTACTGAAAGCAAGATTCTAGCCTGAGGCTGGATTATTATACTTGAATTTTTCCTTTCCCTTCAGTCTGTTTGTCTAGATCTATCTTATGTCTTTTTATATACTTTAATTACAAACATTCTGGGAGGAGACATATTTTAATCTGCATCTGTGCAGTACCAAGTATTGTGGGTTCCTGGGCTATGACTAGGACTTCCAGGTGCTACGGTAGTACAGATAACAACAAATTGGAATTGCATGGTAATTACTATTGGTCTGCAGCAAGCTACCTAGTTATGGAAATTAATGGTACTTATAGGTAGCCAAAAGCATGCCCACAGACAAATTATACTGTAGTTATAATTTGGTACCACTGCAGCTACAATACTCTTATTGTGTAAGGAAAGAGGCCAACTTTCCTGTACCAAAACATTAGGCAAGAGTAATAGAGGTAGAGTTATAGATAAAACAACTCAAAGGGGCAGGAAACGTGCGCTAAATCCACAGCTCTAAATTCTGATGACAGTTAGCGAGGGGATACGTAGCTGAGATATCGTTTTTCCCTCCAGGCACATCTAGATAGTGCCAAAAATGCCAAAGGGCAAAAATGAAGGACACTCAGAAGGGGAAAAGCAAGACCAGTATCTTAGGCTTCCTGCAGGGGACAATGCATGCAGTCTTCTAAGGAGTTTGGTAGAGAGAGTGACACTGGCATATGCAAAGGATTATACTTACGTAGGCTCCCACGATGCTGCTCTTGGCAGCAACGAAGATCAGACAGATGAAGATGGCTGATCCTAGCATGCCAACAGCACAGACAAGAGGATCAGCTCGCTGGGTTTTTAACCGGCACCATTTGGTTGCCCCGGCTCCTGTGATTACACCCAGGAAACCAGTGAAGCATGTGATTGCTCCGAAGATCAAGCTATTAAAAAAAAAAAAAGAAAAGAAAAAAGACTTTTTTTTTTTTTTTTAGTTTTTTGTTGTTTTGTTGTTTTTTTGTTTTTTGTTTGTTTTTTTTTTGTTTGTTTTTTTTTTTTAGTTTTTTGTTTTTTGTTTTTTTAGTTTTTCCCCCAAAATGGGCATGGTCTTTCCACAAATTATTAGGGTAAACTGACTAATGGAAATCTGCACACTGGCTCTGCAAGTTTAAAATAAAACAAATAAGCTCCCTGCTGAGTGCTTGTGATTTTAGCACTCTTCCCCTGAAATGAAGAAAAACACAGCAGATGAAATTCAGCCTTATACATAGGCATTGATCAACACACAAAGAGATGCAAAGGGCTCATACTGCTTCTTTAGGTGGAACAGAGCTTCCTATCAAGTGCACTGCACAGGTAGTTATGTATGCCCCAAATGAAATAACAACCTGCACATTGATCATGCAAAGGGGAGATCATGGACAGAGCAGGCACTGGGAAGCTTAAGGGAAAGGAAACCTAATAAGACTCTAAATATCAGTGACTTTCAACATACTTTGACTTTCTAACTCCTTTCAGACTACTTCAAAACAGCCTGATTAGATTATTTTGCCGTTATGTTACACATTTCAAATGTGTTAATTTAAATTTGAAGAGCCAGGAGCTGTCAAGGATTCCCTGTATTGTATGTACAGGACTTGGATTACAGAATGTTTGGTGAATACATTACAGTAGCTCCAGGGCAGCTCAAAATATAGGTGTCATCAAGGAGTGGAAAACTTCTCTTTGTAAATAGCAGATGGACAGTCTGACTGGAGCTGTATTTTCTGCTCACTGCATTTTTGCAGAATAGACTGAGACTGCCCGCTGGGTGCTCTAGTTGATGGTACTCCAAACCACTAAGTAGTTTACTTGAGATGGCATTGTGTCAGCTAGAGCAAGAAGGTTTTCCTAATACTATTTTTCCCTCACAAGCTAAAAAGCAAAAGGGCTGAAAAAAGGCAGTTTTTCATATCTTTTATTCACCTGGAGAAATGTTTTTTTTTTTTAGCATTTTATGTTTTGTGCCATCATGGTAAAGCACAAAACAATGAATTACTTTTCATAGCTTATGTGCTGCAAGTGATATTATACGACTGGGACTGAAAAACCAAACCACTGTATAATATCAAGTGATCCAGACCAAAGTGTCCCAGATCTCTGCACCATTTTTCAGCAAAACTCAGCACACTGTAGTATACAGAGCAATGGAACACAGTGAAGTCCTCCCTCACACAGAAATAAGTCTTCAGGGTCAGTCCCTACAGCCTTTAGGGGAACCCTGAATTATAGTCACCACCGTGGCTACCCAATCTGCCAGCTGATTCTGCTGCTATCACAGAAAACAGAGTGGGTCTTAAGAAACCAAATTCTCTCTCAGCTCTCCAAGCGTCTTCTAAGGCAAAGACAGCAGTCTCTTTTCTACTGCTGCACTATAGCCTGGGAACCAAGACAGAGCTGAGGTCATTGCTTCTCCCTTGGTTTGACTTCATGCAATGAAGAAAAGAAGAGAAATAAAACCTAGTTTACAATTGCGGCACTTCCTATCATTGTTGCAAAGACCTAGAGGAAATTACAGACATTCTAGTAACTTGACTCCGTGGGACTTGCCTGTTTCCTCTGGTAAATAAGCGTACCCCCCCGCCCTTTCCCCCCTCTTTAAAGCAGTGGAGTATGAATCTCACCTATCTTTGGTGCCACAGGGCTGCGAGCTACAGGTCTCTGCTGTCTTCTGCACAACCTGTGCTCTGTGAAGGTAGAGAGGGATCCACATGCCAAGCGCCCCTGTGGCAAAGGAGACAGCTGAGGTGGCCAACGATGAGAACACATAGCTGCGGCTGTGGAGATGCAAGAGACAAAACCAAGAAAAGGTTTAGGGGGGAAAGTGGAAGAACAGGAGCATCAGGATAGGAGCCAGTGCTTCAGTGACAAAACAGCGTTCCCCCATACTACCCACCTCCCTTTGCCAAGGAGCAGAGACAATACGAGGTACAAACCAACGGAGAATAAAGGGCATGGAATATTTCTTCGTATGTGTTGCTCCATTGATAATAGTGTACTCAACTCTTCAGAGGCGCTTCAGAGAGACCATTTTTCACGGGACCGTTTCAGGAGACAGTCAGTACTTAGTCACTAAGACATGATGTGTGAACTACAGGGCTTTCACTATAATATCACCTGTTTACCTGTAGTACCAGGTTCACTTCTCTCTCCCCATCCATGTCACCATGATTACTACTTGGATAAACTAACAAAATAAGTAATATAGAAATATTGGTAAGTTAACCATCATCACTTTTCATAGTCCTTTGATACTGGATGACAATACCAGGAAGGCATACTAGCCAGCAGTTCTAAAAATGAAGGACACTACAAGTTTCCCATCAGAATTCCTATGTAACACTGAATTCACGAATGTAAGTATTTACACATTCACAAGCTTTCTGGAAGCAAGTGCAGCTGCTTAAACACTTGTGAGCATTATGCACATATACAAGCACCCAAACACATTTTGCGCTTGTGCATTCAGTCACATGTGGTTGTATAAACATATATATCTAAACTTGCCATGTAGTGCAAATTTTTGTGTATTTTCTCCTCTGAAATTGCTCTGGCATTTAACTCCCTTCTTCCCCTCAGAGTAGCTCTTTCCAGGAAGAAAAAAGATCTAAGCGTCTGAACAAGTGGCACAACAATTAATAAAGGAACACGGCAATTTCTACACTTCAAAAGCCTTAATTTGTCTAAGTATGACCCAAACAAAGCAGACTCTCTCGTAATATGAATTTTGGAAAGGTTAGAGCAAAAGCTGGAATCCTTCACTGTCATTGCAGTTGATACCTTGTGGAAATGTAACTGTGATTTTCTTTCCTAGGTCCACAGACTAAGCTTCCTGCAACACCTTGCACGTTGTCACTTGCCAGTCTCACAGCGCTAAGAAGTACAAGCCATTGGAGGTTCCAATTAAGCATCAGAGGCAAAGCATGCTTTTTACTAGAGTGCTCTTACTTTCTAATCAGTGCTTTCATGTCTCTTAGCCATGAGGTCCGAGCCTTCAGCTGTCCCCCAAGTTGTTCAACATTTCCTCTTTTAGCAGCAGGTACAAATATCAAGATGAGTGTCCCTGTTATCATTCCCAGGAGTGGAGATACCTGCAAGAAAGGAACAGGGAATTAGCACAGGAGTCAGCAGGGTTTGCTTTGACTAGTCAGGAAGAAGCAGATTACATTAGTTTCATTTCAGCAATTCAATTCTTTCCAGCTACTCAGAATCTGAGCACACTGAGGCATCTGCTCCTTTCCTTCCTCCCTGTCATTCCCTGGACTTTGTTATCTCACTCTGGAAGCATGCAGCTTTGGGAATGCTCTGATTAAGACAGTCCATTTCTTTGTATTATTAAAGTACCAAGATTCATCTGAATATGGTTCTTCAGGGATGGTTAACTCTTTGGAAACCTACTCCCAACTGGGCTAACAGACCAACTAGTTTCGAGGACAGCATAGAAGCTTTTTAAAGCCAATGAGGCCAGGTGAAAGATTTCTGGATGAAGGGAGCATGCTGGTTTTGAAAATTGTTGCTTGACATGCATCCCCCTTCCAGCTAACCCACAATGGCTTCCCATTTTCAGGAAGCTTCCTCAGAGTACCTCAATGTACAGCAGACCAAGAAACATTGAAAATTCAGGCTGGAAGATAGGAAAATGACAGTAAAGGTTAAGTTTCCTAGTTTTCAATCCTCTCTCCCAATCACTAGGCAAAAATACAAAGATCCCACAGTTTTTTGCAAGCTATAAACTTGATTATTGTTTTGACAGTGAAATTCCATCATTGTCAGAATGCAAAATAGCTCCATTAGGAAAACAGGAACACAGATTTTCACCGAACCATCATCTCTTCTATACATGTAATTTAAAAAATAAATTCTTGTTTAAAAAAAAAAAAAGCTTCCAATAATAACCTGAGAATGGCCTTTACACCTGGAGCAGTGTTTCACATCCAAAGATGACAAACCCAGAATTCATCTAGGTAAGGGAAGGCAAAAATTTTTCAGATCTGCAGACTCAGGAAAATCCCTCCTCCAGGGATAAATGAAGCCTGATACAGTATCCTTATTACAGCTGAACACAAGACACAGCACTGGTAAAAAAAAAAGGAAATGCTGGGATTTTCTAGGGCCATATAATTTAAAGTCTCTTTGATTTTTATCTAAAGGCTTAATCCCCCAATAGGACAATATCCATTGATACTCAGTAATGCTCCAATGAAACGCTGACATTACTGCTAGAACCAGAGACAAAGCTGCCACTTGCCAATGTGCCCTTCTGTCTTCTTCAGCCCACTGAAGTACAGATTATTCCTGACCTCCCACAGATTTGGAGATCACAGGAGATCACAGAGGGAAGCACCACCTAGGGGAATCTTTCAGATCTTGCAGAAGCACAGTAATTGCCACAGGGACAGAGGCTGCTTTACACTGATGTCTGGAAGCTTTCACCATGTGCTGGTTGACTATGAAAACAAAGCAATGCCGTCCAAAGCAACCATCATAGACGTGTGCAGCTTGTGAGATTCCCCACAGTTTTGCACAGTCAGGGAATCATGCATCAGTGTTGTCATTTATAGTGGAATTCATGACCCCATAAGGGGTACAGCCTTGCAGACAGCCTGGATTTGTCAGGATAACTATGGAGACTTCATCTGAAAAGAAAGATGCTAGTGAAGATTTCTTTGCACAAATTAATCATTTGGGTTTCACAGATAGAAACAGCACTCCAATGTATCAACCTCATTAAAGCCCACACACCAGGAGGAAGGGATCTGGGGTTTCTTATTCCTTGTGCTGGCCTCAAAAGTTAATTTTACCCTTAAAGCATTTCTGCTATTGAATGAGGTAGCCATCCTCTTGATGTGAAGCTGTAGGCTATTAAACTTTTCATTTCAGCTTCACAGCTGGAAACGACTCTCCCCTCTCCTAGCTGCAGATGAACTGTTCACGGTGATTTTCCTGGCTTTGCTTACCCATGCTGGACAGGGAGGGAATGGCCTGTGTCACAGAAGGGCACATTTGCTTGAGATGGGAACCCATGTATTTCATTGCCTGCTGTTATAAATGGTGCTGGCCTAAGCTTCATGAGATTCATTGTCTTCATGAAGTGCCAGAGCCAGAGAATGCACCTCACGGGGGCTCATGCCACCCAGACTGCCAAAGGTCAGAAAACAGTTCTGCTGGGCCACTTCCTCTCAGCTCTTCCAAGACATCTTTGTGTGCAGGATCTGTTTGTGTGTATGTGATTGGAGTGTATTATCTTTTCAACACATTTATCAAGGTCCCAAGAGGTTAAAATAGAAGGAAACCGACTGTCTCAGGGCAGAAAAACAAGCGGAAACTGGAACAAAGTGTTTTTTCCTCAAAGCAGGAAGCCATTCTCAGAGTTTCTTGACAGCAGGGGACTGAAAGACTGTTGAGTTGATTTAAGGCCAATGCCTCACCTTCCCATCCCCATCAAGAAATCATGGTTGACTGATAATAAAGTGATTGGAAAGTTCTTGCTCCCAGGTACGGAAAAAAAACAAGTACAATGAGCCAGAACCACATACCTTTCCCATTTGCTTAGAGAATGCATCTGCTATGTGCTTAATATCCATAGATGTAATTTCCAATCTTTTACCTTCTATATATAATTACAGGTTGACGAATTGTGCAATAGAACTCTTCTGAACACTGATCAACCGATACAACTGTTACTTAGATGTTATTAAGAGTGGCTTACCCGCAACGCCCAGTGCCAGTCTCCAGCGACTTGCTTCACACTTGACCCGGTGATGTATCCCAAGCCACTGCAAGAAACACAAAGATGAGAGTAAGTCAGAGATTTAACAGAGTACCACAAACGCAGCTGTTCTTAAATGAAGATAAAAAGAGGCACACAGTCATGTCCCCTAGGTGCTCTTCTCCTGCAGGAAGAAACACAGGGGATGAAGCGGATGGTGGCTAATATGCAACTCTTCCCAGCACTGCTGGTCTAAAAATGCTCAAAATCTGATGGGAATTTGGACACTGACCTCAAGTTTATAGCTGACCTTTCAATCTACAGTGGATGGAAACAAAGCCTCAAAAAGAATTTATTTCCCAATTTAATTTCTACATCAGGCCTTTCTGTGCACCAATATGAATACTTAACAATTTTACGTTCAAGCTCTCAGTTAAGAAATGCCCTTTAAGGACCGTATTCCACCATTACTTTTTTTTCTCGACATTTAATAGTACTTGGTTCTAATTACCCATGAAGAGACCATTTTCCCTAAGCTTGTAAGAAAAACCAAGAAGAATATGCAAGACAGTCTGACGGGAGAACATCAGACCTGAAACTTCGAAATCCACTCGGAAGACAAAAGAACAACAGGACCTTCAGCCACATGCTGAGAATTACACTGTGGTAACAAAAAGTAGCTCACAAGAAACTAGATAATGGTGAATGTAGCCACGCTTCTCTCAAGTGAACTGAACAGAAGTGAATATCCTTCTTTCAAAACCTCTGCATTTGTTGCTGAGATTGCCTTGCCTAAAAGTTGCCAGGACTGCGGTGGGGCAGCTGTCAGCCATCACATGCCTTTGTTGAACAGTCTGATAAGCTTTGGAGGTTGCCATCTATAATCACCTCAAAACTGGGCTTTTTACACAAACAAGTCCCCAAATCAAACCACAGATCCACACCTCTGTTGGATATTGAGATAATTAAGTCCCAGAATCAGGCTCAGCAGGATGAATATTTGTCATTTCCTGCTATCCATAGTTCACTGAATTCTTTATGCAAATACGTGGCATCCTTGGCCCTCTTGGGAAAATATTCTTTTCACCAGTTAAGGACTTGGCTATCTCTTTTTCCTCAAGAGCAAATCTGTGAGTTTGATCTCAGAGATGAGTGCTTTAAGTTGTAAAATGCTCCACCCTAAACCAGAAGTTCTTCCCCGAGTTCAGGTGGATTAAACTGCTGCCCATGTTTATCCTGCTGGTAATGAACCTATGATGCCACTTTTGCACAGGATGCTGTCCAACTCTGGGAATCGGTATGCAAACTATGCGAATCCACCCTGCCTACAACCTTCACAATAGAGGGTCCGCCGTTATTTAAAAAAAAAAATCACAGATTCCCTCCTGTCCCAGCAATCAGATACTGCACTGGGCTGATAAGGGGACTGCACCGAAAGAAAGTGCCAGAGGAAATATCTACTCCAAATCAGATTCTGTCTGTTGCTTTCATCAAGCATCTACAGGCTTGGCTGTTCTCTGCCATTCTGTGTTAAGACTGAGTGTTAACGATCATTACAGTTTCTCTCTTCAGCCTTGCTGTCTACACTAGACTTCACTATTTTTACTAATTGCTGTTTCAGCGGCAACAGCACTAAAATGGACTGGCCACTGCTATTGCAACTACCAAGTCATCTAAGATTGGTTTAGTAGCATTTTCCAAACTTAGTCAGATTGGCCAAATTCAAGGTTGGGCAGAATTTGAATCTAATCTAAAAGTGTATTTTTAAAAGCCAAAATTTCAAATTGTGTATGTAATATAGCATACTCCTCTTGAAACCTCCAATATGTAGACTGTCACATAGAAGCAGGTACCCATTTGCTCACTTTTGAAAACTCAGCCCAGTATCTTAAGAGATCTTGATTTCACAGTAACCTGAAAGGCACTGCCTAAAAAAGGCCTAGATCTCACACAAATCAAAGCAACAAGTCAGAGAACCAATATAACATTATTCAAAATGATAGTTTAATTTAATAATGCTAAAAAAAGTCAGCTAAAATATTTTGATTCCATTTCCACCCCACTGCTGTAAAAAAAATAAAAATCCTTCCCACGAATTCCCAAAAGTCACACTTGAACCAGTAACAGTGCTAGAAAAAGAATCCAATTCCTGCAACTAATTAGTCACTGCTCACAATATTTTCCTGCCTAAAACATTCCAACCAAAGACACAAGAACTATCATCATTAGCAACTTCAGATCTGTGTGAGCTTACTTTGAGAGAAAAGCTAAAACCACATGAAAGAAGCGTCATGTCGCTTACCTGCCAAGAGGAATTGCAAAGTAGAAAACAGACAGCATAAGGGTCCTCGTGTTTTTGGTGAAAAGGTCTCCTATGATGGTTGGTGCAATAGTGGAGTAACTTGCTTCACCGATGCCAACCAAACCTCGTGAGAGCACCAGCAGCCAGAAATACTGAGAAAAGAAATAAAACACCTTAGCAGGTCCCCCCTTGTCTTTTTGAATTCAGGATGGACAACAGTGAAAGGTGCGCAAACAGGGAAACAGGAACACATGTGACTGGAGAGTGACCTTGTACACATTTATTTTTTAAAACCTCAGGCTCTTTTCATCTGCCTCTTGCTGTCGAGGAAAGGGTATTTTTTGTGAAGATTGAAAGGTATGAAAGAGAAGTAATAATAATACATGTTAACCCAGTGACACCCAAGAAGATATTTCTAATACAGGCAGAAGACATTCAGTTTATTCTTGGGATGCAGCTCACCCTTGCTAAGTCCAAGTGCCAGCAAACTGCATTGACAGAGGGAGGTGTGGGGAGGCGGGCGCGTGTAACGAATCCTGCTCTCAGATCCAGAAAAAGCAATACCCGCCAAGCACAGCGCCAACCTCCCCAGCGTGCCAAGGGACAAGTTAAGACTGGTGAAATCCTAAAGGTTCTTCAAGGCTGTGAAAGAGTTGAACCTCCAATCCCCCAAATTCTCCATTTTCTCCTTGATTAGAAGCTACTTAATAAAGGAAGTTTTTCAACGGTGCTAAGCACCTATCTCACTCCACTTGCCTTGGAAAAAAGCATCAACCTCCCCTTCACAGCAGGAAGGCAGAGTAAGTCAACACTGAACACTTCTGAAAAACCTCAGGGTACAACCTGAGCTGAGATGGACACAGCTACAAAGAGATAAGCCTTGAGCTGTACTGTGAAGCACAGGCGCATCAGTGTGCTCAGTAGGTAGTACCACCAGCTGAAGGATCCAGTCGTACAAGGCAACAGCACAGCCTGCAAAGGCATTAAGCTGCCCAGAGTAAAGGGCGATCCGACCGGATCAGGAAAGGGACTCCACATTCAGCACAACACAATCTAAAATGGACAAAAAGGAATTGTTCATCTAACAGAATTTTCTTCATGGCCCATTTCCCTGTTCCAGCCAACACTTTCATAAACTGCAAGGACCTGATTTTCAAGCTGACCTCTTTCAGCACACTTGCAGTTTTCTGGGTGCTGCTGTGTGAAGGCATAAGGCACAAAACTTCGATGCCTAAATACCTGATACATGAGCACAATCAAGTTCTCAGACATGTAAGCAGCTTGAGCTACACCCAGAAGTAATTGCAGGTGCAGAAATTAAACAATTGCAGAAAACTGTGAGCACAAGGAAATTATTTCTACATAGGTACCCTCTGCAAATCCTCAATTTACTGTTACTATTCTACAGAACATTTGTGAGAAAACCAGCAGAGGTTACGACATGTCCTTAAACACAAAGTGCTTTGAGAACAATTAGCGATTACTGATTCCCCTTCTACAGATGAGGAAATGCTGAGTTACAGGGAAGTGATGGACTTTGTGCCCTACAGCAAAGCTAAGCCAGAGTACAGGGCTCTCATTCACAAATATGGAAAATGCCATGCAGACATCAAGACACGTGCCCCAGTCATAAATATATCCATCAGCAGCCAAAAATCCACTACTGACACATTTTCATTGTTTTCCTCACTGTAATCCTTTGGTTGAAAAGAATTTCTTGAGGATTCCTGTAGTCACACAAAATAAATACTTTTGTGCACTCTTCACTTCCTCTTATTTTGACGTAAATTCTGCATCAATACCTATTTTCTAAGTTCCTTGTTTGCTGGCAGGGCGTTAGCAGTGCTGCTATCATTCGTATATCTCCCATTAGCTGCACATACGTAACAGACACAGGTGGGTGTATGCAGAAAGGGCAATACTGTGACTCAAGCTTTTTAATTTATGCAATTACCCAATGCTAAACCACTCCACTGCAGAAATATGCTGACAATGATTGGTGCACAGGTAACCAATGTATTTGGAATGAGCAACAGTATTTATAACATGCTGAATGACTTAGTCACGCAGAATTAGAAAGCGAGGGAACTGGAGGCTGATTTTGGTTTCTTAAGAGGTTCAGATCTGGATCACATAGAGGGTGACAGGGAAAATAGCCATCTGCCAGACCTGGAATGAGTATGTAGACAGTACTAGTTACACCTGTAGAATGACAAATTTGCAAATGTACTGGATGTTCCTAAAATTTGAAATACCTACATAAAAATGACGCAAGTTTGAGCTCACCAGCCAGTATCATTTCCAGTGAATACACTGGACAGGAATTTTTTCCAAATAATGCTATTACAGATTCCTCTGATAATCCCTGCATAAAGCAGGAAAACTGTACAAAAATTTCCTGTTGTGGTGAAGAGTGAGATATTGAGGTTCCATCAATACCACTGAATCAGAGACCAAATACAATGAAATCATCTGCAACAAGTAACATGTTTATTCTTCTCCCCCAGTTCCTCCTTGAAACCTCCTCCTGAGCTTATCCCATGCTTATACACTCCAAATAGCTGTTTAATATTCAAACTATGTTCTCTGAAGCAGCAGTATCCAAATTTAAGTCATGAGATGCTGAATTCAGTTGGCAATAAAAGCAGTCTTATAAAAGCATAATCTACATAAAGACATGAATGGTATTGCCCTTCTGAGGTGATATATTCGAGACTACAGACAATGCAGCTATTTAGGTGTAACGACTAGGCAAAATATACATCAGACTAAAACAATATTAGGGAATTATTTGTAATCAGGTCTATGCTGTGCCTGGTTTTAGAGCTCTATATCTAGGATTAAAGAGCTAATGCCTCTTCTTATCTTGCTGAAAGATTTCTTCTGGATCTTTGGCTGGCACACATCCTATTGGAACCTCTACAACAAAATTATGCAGTAATTTGTCACATTAAGCTAAAACCCCCAATCTTCTAATCAGTCAGTCAAAATTAAGTTTTTATCATCTCTGAAGAGGGATAGCTGGGTAGCTCCCCAAGACAAAATGTTGTCCTTTCAGAGAGAGGCCTAATCATTTCATTTTTCATATAGGAAGAAAAAAACCAAACAAAACAACTCCAAAATTCTTACACTGCTACTCATTTGGACCACAGACATACCATGAACCACTTAGAAACCGGTCCCAAAACCACTGTGTGTGCAACATAGACAACTGCTATTTTTTTGTGTGTGTATTTATATACACATACACCCATAAGCACATTTCTCTGTGAGTGTATGAGAGCACGACAACCAACATAAACAAATGGGAAAGTCAGCTATTACCCAGACAGTGGAAGCACCGTTCTCCTCCACAGCCATAGCAGGACACTTCTACCACCTCCTCTGCACCAGATTTTCCCCCAAGTGCTTTTTCCTCTCTCCCCTACCCCAGGATTCTCAGCAGTTTAGTAAGACAAAAAGGGCTGACACCAGTCAAATTCTTCTCTCAATTATCTGTGCTTAAAAGCAGTATAGGCAGCTAAGACTTGTAACTGAATTTCACTGTTCCCCAAGCAGAAACAGATATATGTTCAAGCAGTTTATTCCTTTCCACATTACTTTGGAGATCTTCTGTAATTTGTTCATCTGTGCAAATAGATCTCACTCTGACAGGAAAATTGAAAACACATCAGACAGCCTTCAGCACCTGAGCTTTTCCATAGGTTAAGCCCAGCAATCTCAATACTTCCCTGTCTTCACTGGGTCAGTGCCTGCAACAAAGTTTTCTGAAACAAAGAGCTATTATAGCAAACAATTTATTTATGTCTTTAATTTTGGTTAGAAGCCATGTCAGCGATGTCTGCACCTCCATGAGAGCTGCTCACATCTCCTGGTTTGTAGAGAGGCAAAGGTTTTCTTCGAATGACTGTATGGCAGAAATCCCCCTCCCTGCCTGTGCTTCAGCCTAAAGCGCTACAGAGAGTATCGCGGTCCCAGCCACGCTGCAGCAGGGCTCCTGGGCACCAGCTTGGATGTGGATGGCTGGAGAGGTGTTATCATACAACGTGACTGCTATGAGCTCTGGGGGTAGTTTGCGATGCAAAGGTGCTCCGAGTCCCCTTCTCCAACTTGTATGTGCCACAAAACGGCTGATGAGCCCACAAGCCAGGGAAGATTCCAATATACAATAAACCATCAGCATATGGAAAGAATGGTGGCTGCCAGAGACCCAGAACTGCCGCAGTGTTCCAGGGAATTTCCCTTCAAGAGATGCCATCACCAGAAACTAGCGCACAGAGAAAGCACTCATATGTGCGTATGTGAGGTAGGTAAGTCAATGGACCTGCTCTCCTCCCATCTCTTAACGCTACGGGAGGAAAAATATGCCTTAGTTCTAAAGCTGAAGACTTCACTATTTTGTAATTTGAAGACTAACAAAGCCAAACAAAAAAGAAACCAAATCCCCCAAAACAGATACGAATTTTGGAAGGGATACAAATCCTTATGCCTCAGGCAATGCACCAATCACTAATAGGAATGCAAAACCTACTAATTTCTAAATTTCTTAAACTATCAGTGAAGCACAGGCAACAGCAGCGACAGATCATGGGGTCAGATGGCCCTGGTCTGATTGCTGTTGCCAATGACACCATCCTACTAGAAGCTATAGGCATGACACAAACTTTCCAGAATTTTCATCTGAAAAAAGCTTTAAACAGTTGAGTTAAATATTTATAATATGCCAGATGATAGTTCATGTACTTTCTCTGCAAAGTATGACATAGTTTATATTCACATTCTCATATTGACTTTCCTCTCAATCTCATGCACACATAAATGTTTGATGGCCTAGGACACATGACTAGCTTTAATCATGTTTGGACAAACCTCTTAATTATACATTTATCCCAGTTGCATAGGCCATTGAGAGAGTAATACATGTTTTAATAGGTCTAATTACAGCTTTAACTTCTTTTTCCTTTTTTAATTAGTTAACAAAAGGAACTAAGCCACAGTTCTCTCAAAGATTAGCTGTCAGTGATAAACCTATAATCTGCCAAATATGTGTACAACTCTGAGCCACCAGATTTACTGTCTAAAGAATCATATGATCCTTAAGCTTCAGTTATTAAGTATTTGCATTTGAATGGAATAGCTTGTAAGGGTCTCACAAAATGAGCTGAATACATGCTTCTTTCAGATTAGGGACACACGGACCGATGGGATCACACAGATACAGCTAACGTAGTACACGTTACTCGTATGGATGCACAGCACCCTTGCAAGCCATGTTTTGAACTGATATTGCTAGTCTAAAAAAAGGCTCTTCCATACAGCTACAGCAACTGTACCTGCACCCTTTCCTGTATGAGGACATTGAGTTAACCTCCTACAGTTTCTACATTTAGCTTCTGTAAAAGAGGGCTCAGCACCTTGAAATGCCACATTTGAACTGCTGAGGTTTGCCATGTTTTCCTTCTTTTATTATATAAACATTATGCAGCAAACAAGGATATAGAATCGGGGTTTGCATCCTTGGAAAGACGACATGGGTAAGGAAAACCATCCATGCCACCAGGCAGCTACGATTGCCACACAAAGCCTAAAATACATGTCTGTGGAATGACAATAAACTAAGGAGAAAGCATTGGGATTGATTTAATGTACCCAAGTTTCTAGAGTAAACTCAATTGCACTGTACTGCAGTTACACTCTTGTATTTCTACAGTTGGCAGGGTCTTGCACCAACAACATTCAGGGTACCACAGCAGTCAGAAGCGATCAGTTAGATCAGCTGAAGATAGATAAATCTGAAATACTGCAGGAGCCAGCTGACCAAAGTAAAACCCACAGGGCTCAAACATATGTTCAAGGGCTGCACAACAGTGGTCCCTTTTGACAGCTACACTCATGTGCAAGCATTTGCCTTTCCCGAGCAGAACCTGTATTTTCTGGCCAGGCAAACACCATTTCCTCTTGCACTCCACTAAGTTTTCCCAACCGTATCAGTGCTTTGCAGGTTAAGTGGTTAGAGACGACACACCACACCCTCCACCACAGGTACAGCGTAGATGTGCCATTAACCATGACATAGACCAAACCAGGAACATGCTTCTGGGTATCAGTATTGTGACTAAGAGCATTGGCTCCTGTAAACTCAGCGTTCAAATTCCAGCTCATTAGCTGAGAGTCACTAGAAGAGCTGAGCAATGGAATGACATTATAAATGCAGGTGACATACTTGCTTAAGCACTAAACACTCCATTTCTCTTAGCCCTCCCAGTAATGACGGGGGCACATTTAAGAACCTGAAAGTTTCCAAGTCAAACAAGGACACTGACATATCATGAAGGACAAGAGGACATTAAATGATATGTTCATGTTTTAAATTCCATTCTGTGTCTGGATAGATGACAAAAGCTATAGCAGAATAAATAAGCCTAAATACATCTTCCACCTCTATGCACCCCTAAAGCTTTACAAATTTTGAACACATATAACCAAGGCACCTGGCTTCCGGTGGTAGATACAAGTCCTGGGTCCACACACTTGTTCAGAATGGTGCGTCAAATCTAGATGCGGACCACAAAGTCACAGGCCCTACCTTCTCAAATGTGAATGGTTCTAACTCTCCTTTAACAAAAGAGGAATAAATATTGTAAAGAACTAGCCAGAGTTACATATTTAGTACCGGTGAATTGTTCCACGCCAGTCCTGAAGAACACGTCTTCCTGTCAAGTCCAGCCCAGATTTTTAAGTAACTGAATATTCATGCCAAATTTTGGCCTTTTGATATCTTACAGTTGGGAAGATCTCCACACAGGAACAAAGGAAGACGAGTAATCTACCTTTATCTACAAGTAATCTTAACTAATCCCTCATGGGGATTGCCAGTAGAAAGACCAAAATACAAAATAACATGGGGTGAGAACGGTTTACTGTGACGTTCTGTTGGTTGGTACTTTTCTCCCCCACTAAAAGTTTGGGTAAGCATTGTTTCCAGGATTTCCTACAACCTAAAGGAGTTGATTATGTTTAAACTCTGGGTGGCATAGATAGCAACTAGCCAGGGTACATGACTGTGTGGAGTCTGGTTGGTGACAGGTTGATGAGTTATCAGCTCTGATGCAATGCTGTGAGCCATAAGCATTTTATCTGTTTTCTGTAGAGATACAAGTACACTTAGAGGTTCATGCTACAGTTACCTGTCTGATAAATGTAACTATAAACTACTCTTCTCACCTCCAACAATATGTTTTTCCCTTATCAGACGTGAGTCATGCTGGCAAGGTAGCCTAGGGGAGATTCACTGCAGTTGCTGGTTCTTTTGCCATTTGGCCCACTGCAGAGACATGATTGTGTTTAGACTCCTCTTTCTTCCCCCACTGTGCATGTCATCACTTACCCATAACTACTTTTCACTTCCCATCTCTTTACAATCACAGGTGCCTTTCAAGTCACTACTGCACACAACACTTCCCATAACTTCTATCACCAGTGGATTTAAGTTCTACAGTTTCCTCCCTCTGAATTGAACTCTTGATGCCAAGCCCGACTTTCATCACCATTTTCAAACTACTCTTCTCCTTTGCATGCACGTCACAGAATCAGAGGCTAGTTGAGATTGGAAAGGACCTCTGGAGATACTCTAGTCTAAGCCAGTGCTCAAAGCAGGGTCAACTACAACATGTTACTCAAGACCATGTCCCAGTTGAGTTTTGAATATCTCCAAGGATGGAGAAGCCACAACGTCGCTGGACAACCTGTTCCAGAGCTTGGACATCCTCACAGTAAAAACATTTCTTCTTCTTAAGTTTAAATAGAATTTCCTGTATTTTAGTTTGTGCCCACTGCCTCATCTTTTCATTGGGAACTGTTGAGAAGAAAGAGTCTGGGTCCATCTTTACTGCCTCCTATCAGGTATTGATACACACTGAAGCAGCACTACAGGCTCTCCTAGGGATAGAAGCACAGTTCTAGAGTGAGGATGCCACTTTAGCAAAGGTAAGCTATTCAAAATCTCAGTTAAATCCATATGGCAGACACCACCTCATGTACTGTGTCTCTGTTGCACTCACCCTAAGCAGGTTTTTCTTCACTTTGTTTCCCTGAAGCCTGCTTGGCATGGGAAGTATAGAAGTTTAAGTATTTGCGTCCAATGAAGGACGCTTCTCTTACCCTAAGGTCTTCCCCTGAACTCTGAATGGCAGATCACTAACACTGAAGTGAAAATGCCCTGGGCCTTCCTTCAAGTATTTACACATTTTATTCACACATTCACATTTGTTTTATACACACATGCTTATTATATGATGGGTAGAGGCTACAAGCATGTTATAGATAAGATTGGTACACCATGTCAAGATTTAATGAGCAAGTTACTGAGTTATTGAAATCTTATTACACTTGATTAATCATTTGCTCAAGGGTCAATATATAAACCCTTTGCAATTAGGATGGACTTACAGTATAGCTTCTAAAGCCGTTCTGATTCTTCTATAGCATCCACCTATACTATATCAAACACTTTAAAACTTCAGGTCATTTTGGATGCACTAAGTGTCCTACCAATTCTCAGCTCTAAGCACCTAACCTTTGAAGAATTCCCTTTTGGGAAAATTCAGCTGGTATTCAGAGACTCACAAAGAAGAGGAGAGACTACAGCAAGTAGAAAGAGAACAAAATACATATTTAAATATAGAAAGGAGCAAAGGAGATGAAGCAAAGTCTACTCACCTTTCCTTTGATTGTCTCTAGTATTTGCTAATGGCTTTAGTTCTCCCAGGTGACCTGTTCAGGCACACTTAATTGAATGTGGAAAGTTTTATTTGGAAATGTACCATTTAGTACGTAAAAATAACCAATAAAGACTGTAAGATATGCCTTTTTCACTCATCACACCCTTCAATCAGCAACTACAGTGTTTAACAGCTGGATACCTACAGATAGGCTCTAAAGTGAAGCACCTAATTAAGCACTCTGGAGAAAAAAACCAAAAACAAAACCACCCTGGTAGTAGCAAGACTCCCACAGCGCTTCCCAGCTTCAGCAGGGAGCTGCTGTGTGCTCTGCAAGTAGAAAAACCAGGGCCAAGATTTTCTTAGCTACTGACAAATTTTGAATGTGAAATTGGCTTTCGACATTAAAATTGCAGTGCCTGAAATCCAAGTTTCCATCATTGCCCTCCCTTCAAACCTGGGGCAGTCCCGAGAGACTCTTCTACTACTTTTCAGTAATTTTTGGGTAGCACAAACAAAAAAAAAAGGGGGGGGGGGAAGGGGGGGATAGAAAGTAAGCCCAATTCCTATTCTCCATCCAAACAGGTAATGTAGTTAGAAGACACTGGGTGATGAAGCAGCATCACCAGGTCCTGACAATAGCCTCAGCTGAGACAAAGCAGCATTTCAGCTTACTAATTGAAGGGCTTTTCATCTGATTGACCTGCCTGTGGTAAAAATACTACATGACACTCAAATGGTGGGATTTATGTTCTCAATTTAGTCTCTTGGTCATTAATATTGCATTAATGACAGGGATCTGGAATGTAATTGGAAGGAATGTAACAGATTAGCTTGCTTATTTGCCAGAACATCACCCTTTGGAGTGCTATGTGCATAGCTACTTATAAAATAGACCTTAAAAGAAAAAGGTTGATGTTTTCAAATAGATCACAGGGATCATAAAGAGCCCCATGTTACCAGTGCTTGCCAGGACATTGAGTTAAAGCACTTCTTTTCATCCTTGTGGATCTGGTGTTAAGACACAAACAGAGGAGTCGGCAGCATTTCACATGGCTGAAACAGTTGTCATTTATCCATGTTACAAAACCACTACATGCAGCTTGGCCAGAAGGTATCTTCCAAAACTGTTCCCCTGAGAACCTTAATAGTTCTGGGTCGGAAGCAAACTGTTGCTTTTTGTTCCAGATCTGTCAGGTGGGATACACTTATCAGCGCTTGCAATAAATATCTCTGGCGTTAGGCAGTATCGCCATTCCCTTCCTGACCTGTGCAGAGACAACCGTAACATAATCACAAAAATAGGGATTGGGAGAACTACAATGTATTTTTCCAACTGTGGAAACAATGCCAGGTTCTTGACACACAAAAGTTTTCAAATACTTTTCCAATATAGCTAAAACACGACCTGGCATAAACAAAACTAAGGAATATTCACAGGCTGCTGTGTTCCAGCCACAGATGAGTCACAAGCAAAGACTGAATCCAAGCAACCCAGTTATAAACAGATATCAGATTTTTCAGAACAAATAGTTACAGGCACTGATACGTAACACTGACATAACTCCACCTTCAATGATATCTACAGAAATGCGTGAGATCTCACTACATTAACCCAATGGGCTGCCTTGACTCACACACTCTTTGGTTTGGACCAATTCTTAAACTGAAATATAGTCAAATCCAACAGACAGGTCTCATTCTTGGAGAGCACAACCCCATGTTCCTATCCTCCAGACAATCGCAGAAACTATGAATTCTCAGCACTCTTTGAAAAAAGCATCAGCCAACTGACTGAGACACCCAGGCGTGCATGTTTTGCCCTAACTATATGCATTTTCAAGAGAAGAACAAGTTTTGAGAGTCCATGAAGGACACATTTTAATGGAATGCCTAAATTAAATGACCACAAAGTTATAGTCCTGGCAACTTTACCCACACTGCTGGTTCCGTTGATTCTTGGCGCATTTTACATTGCATATGCTAAAAAAATTAAGTACACACAAAAATTAAGGTCAGACCTTTTAGGCAACTTTGCTGAAAAAATATCTGAATCATTCCAAACTCTGAAATTTTTTCTTCCTACTTTGTTTTCACACTTCTCTGGCTTTCTGACTCAATTGAGATCCAGAAGCAACCGAGCACTGTGAGAAAGGCTGACCTTGCAGTATGTTTGGCCTACATATGAGAGATGGCTCATTTTTAGCATCAGATTTCCAGAGAGAACCTGATACACCTACCAATTCCTCCTTCCTAGCAGCTTCTTCTTCTTCATCATCCTTTTTGAACTGTTGTTATACGCTAGTTGAAGCATTATTCATTAGCAAGGTTTTGTGATGCTGTAGCTTCATTTCATTCTCTACAGCCAGTCTATTTACCAAAATGACAATCCTTTTTAACTATATTAAATGCATTTGCATGTTTTGTCACTATCGTATCATGAAACTACCTCAATCATGTTTTCAGACATGATGATCAGCAGCACTCCCAGGGATTTCCAGCTCAAAATCTATTACATGGGTTTGATTACTCTAATTCAATGTTATCTGAATTGCAAATGCAGTCTTTTGTATAGCATGTGAACTTTATGCATTTAAAAGAAATGTCAACACTTCAAAAGACTAATTTAGTACCTGGTACTGTAAGACATTTCCCATCTTCACACTATTTGCACATTACTCAGAATACAATGGTCCTTTTTTCAGCCTTTATGCATGACCCAGCAGGCCACAGATTGTGTGTACCATTGAAGAAGCGCTTACACTTCCTATGGTATGACTGATGCTTTTATATGAGCAGGGAACCAAGAGGTCAACCAAAGAAAGGCCCAGATCCATACTTTTGCATCTGAACACAAGCTAAAGAGGCTGAATAACACTTTCCCTCTCTCCTGCAACCTGTTTTTCAGGACAATATGCACAACTTTCAAGAACCACTAAGGCTCTAATACAAAGTTTAGATTTGTTTCCAGGCCTCCTAATGAGCCTAAAACTGGCTTAAATGAATTTTGTTTTCTTGGTTTGTGAGCCATCGTTAACCAAACTCTCCTGAAGTATCATGCTTCTTTCCAAGT
This sequence comes from Phaethon lepturus, assembly GCF_000687285.1. Taxonomy (NCBI): domain Eukaryota; kingdom Metazoa; phylum Chordata; class Aves; order Phaethontiformes; family Phaethontidae; genus Phaethon; species Phaethon lepturus. The sequence continues at coordinate 71,589 of NW_010524448.1, read as the reverse complement.
CATAAGCCTCAAGAACACAAGCCATAAGCTGCCTCATTTACATCCATGCTAAGTACGTCAGTTTGCATCCTTAAACAAACCGTAACATTTTGCCAGACCCATGTTAGAACACCCTAGTGAAGCACGAAGGTAGAGTGACATGTTCTACCACACCAATTTGGCATCCTCTCAATACCGTCAAAACCCAGTTATCTGGGAAGCTTATTTCCAAAGGAACAGGATCACATGGTGCCGTCCAGATGCTGCACAGTGCCTTACTTTGACTCCTGAACTCCTTTAACCAAGCCAGACTTCCCCACTACTGAAGCACAGCATGCAACACCGGAGACTGCACTGGGAATGACTTGAGTTCCTCAGGTCACAACCACTTCTGCAAGGATCATATTAAGCTGATAGGAAATTTTATAATTCCTTACTCTATATTTTAACATTCAATTGGAAACTTACATGCAGCATTGCTTTTTTTTTTTTTTTAACTTCGTAAAAATTTTTATTCTTTTTTTTCCCCCGAGCTGGTTCAGTCCATCTATTCAAGGAGAATTTTCCCTATTTTTCCATTCCTGGGATGTTTTGAATGAGGCTGAATTTAAGATGCTGTAATAATTATTTATACAGCATGACGCCAAAGCATTATAGAGCCTTCCAATAAGACAGGGTTGACACGATAAGCCATCCTTTTTGCGTTCCTTCAGCATACTCTGGGGTTAGGCCTCTACTGCAGTATGACAAGCAGAATATACATTTTAATAGACAACACCAGAAGAAGGAATGTTTCCAAGACACACACAGCCTAGCAATGAGATAAATATGCCTTCTTCCCTCTGCCGCCTCAGAAAATAACTGACCCAGGTGAGATTTCCTGCTCAGGCACAGTAACAGCAGGACAGGCACGATGATAGTTACAGGCAGGCATTGCTTCCAAACCATCCATTAACTGACATAGCGGCTGAACTTTCCTAGTCTTCAACCCAGAGGCTGTAAATTCAGGTTCCTGCATAAAAATGGGACACCGCTGTAAAGGTCTTCGGCCTGTAAAGATCTTTCATGCTGGCACCACAGTTCCCAGCTGCCGTCTCTAGGTATTTTCATGATCCGTTGAAACGACATCAAATGTAAGCGTATTGATTTAAAAAGATGTGGGGTCTGACTCAATCCCCACAAAGACACACAAAAGGTTCCCACAGACTTCCAAAGCAGGAGCTGAATCAGAACCACAATCACAGACCCTGTGATAATGACTGCAACATCTTCCAGTAACCTACATAACCAACGGTTCTCCAAAAAAGAGGTTAGGCAATTACAGGGAGCCCTCACAGAGACCCGCTGCAAATTAGCATTAAGCCTCGAGCCTGTTTCTTGATACTCTCCCAGCACAAACCTCTGTCCACCTGCTCTAGAAAATGCCTGAGCTCAGAGGAACAGTTCTGACATTTTAGTGCAAATTGCTGCCTTCATTTTAATGAACTGGCAAGGGAAGCCTCTGCAGCAGCACGCGTCGGTTCCAGCACAGAAACATCTCTTCTTCTGTCAGCATCCACGGTGTTTCAGATATTGCATGATTTCAGACCAATTAATGACCCAAAAGTAGGTAGCAGAGGACAGGAGGCACAGTTATGAACACAACAGCACACGATTGGGGTGATTTGAGAAGTTGGAATGGGATGTGGTGCCAGACTGCCTCTGCCCTGGGGAAGGTGGGACTTGGGGGGTGTAATCTTGATTGCTCGCAGGTCCTGGAGGGGAGAGCAGAACCGATCCTGTTCCAGACACGCTGCAGACAGGAAACTCAATGCATGGTAGACATATTCCTTACAATAGTTTCTTAGGTTAGTTTTTCTCATCACATGAATAAGCTTTCTGAGTAAGCTTTGGAACTGTACTCTGCCTCTCCCCTGGCAGCCATCACCAGCTGGGTTTTCAATAACTCTTCCCAGTATCTTCCAAATACGGGAGAGAAAAACCAACAATCACAGCAGAAAATACAACACTTCAATTTCTGATAACACCTATGAAAAGCCTCCTCCTCTCACAGATTGGCTTTTTGGGGCTGATAATCTGAGAACACCCTAACTTGTTTTTCATTTATAGTTTCCCTTGGAAGAGAGACAGGTAGCAAAGGACAAGGTAGGAATATAAAGCAGCTAGGAGACAAACACATGACAGTAATTCTGCACTCTATTTCAGCAAGCTGTGACTATTTCTTCTTTATAAATCTTCTCCCACCTCTTCTGTCCTAGGTCAGCAAAATTTGAGGGAACAATGAGGGCCCAAGATTCAAGAGTTCACATCATTACACTTGTCTGTGCAAGAGAAGATGTTGCTCTTACATGAAAAGAGTTTCCCACACGGTATTTGGTATCAGCTGTGCTGAAGATGCGAGCAGACTTGACAGATGCCCAGGATACCTTAAGACCAGAGCAGCCAATGCTTCGTTACTGAAGGAATAAGCAATAGAGTATTCTTTTCCTACAGTATATCTCACATAATTCATATTAAAAAATGCAAGATAGTACAACTAGTAAGAGTGCTGTGAATAGCACTGGGGAGGAGCAGCAGGTGCCGCCTTGCTGGAAAGGAATAAAAGAAATGGTGCTTTTCAATTCCCGTAGAAACTCTCATACTTCCTTGTCCAGGGAGCATAGATTTTGTTATGTCTTGACCTAGTCCTAGCTAGAGCTGGAGAGTCAGGTAGCTGTGAAAACACAGAGGGAGTTTCTCACAGCAGAACTGCTGTGGGAACCTGATAATTCCTAATTCCTAAGAACTGCAGCTTTGGAGATCTCATCCCCACCTCCAGCAGCCATTTAAGCGTAGGTACACGTAACCAGACTTGACGTAAGCTCATCTCTTCTACTGACGGGCAATGCCATCACCAGCACATTGCAGTGCAAGTAAGCCTTTTGCAGAGCAGGCTGCTGAGAGGGGAAGCAGGTCTAAAGGGGGCTGTGGAATTACGTTTCCTCAAACCATGTGCTTTCAGGCATACAGGAGAGGGAAAGCGAGGCGGAATCAGTCCATAAAGGATTTCACTCTGCCGTGTAAAGCGGTGATGAGAATCCCTATCCTCTCCCTCTCTTCTGAGACTTCAGAGCCACCCAACTCCAGCACAGCATCCTTCCTCTCCTGGCACCCACTGATCCCCAGCCCCTCAGCTCTCCTGCGGTGAGGAGGGAGCCCTGGTAGCTGGGGAGAAGAGATGTATAGATTGCCATGTCTCATCTTAGCAGAGGCAAAGCAGGAGCAGGTTACAGCTACCAGGTAGTGCAGCAGGGCACTATACCAGCATTACACATATGGCCGTAATAGTAGCACTTAGCAATTTGAGCGTTGACACTGCTGGCAGCTAGAGCAGCAGCACTGCTGCAGGATATTACCCACCCTAATCTCTTCCTCGGCGATAAGAGAGTATGCAGTGGACGGTATTTTTCCTGAGCAGTCTAGCAAAAGGGCAAACGTGCAGACATCCAAGTGTCAATAGCATGTGCTCATCTGTAGGGTTCCAGTACCACGTTAAAGGCTGGCAAAAGACACCAGAGCCAAGTAACAGCCTTTATCCATGAACACCCTGTGTCAGTTCCAGCACCGATTTCTGTAACAGCCACACGAACAGTCAGGAGTTGCGTGTAAGGGGAGGGATTGAATGTATGGGCAGCAGACTTCACAAAGTTGCTTGGAAGAATCTAATTTGCCTCTTTCTAAATGAGTTCTGCTCAAAAATAATAGGATGGAATAGTGGGGATATAAGCAATCTGGTAATGGTGACTTCATGGTGACTTCAAAGATAACACTCAGTACCCTTCTCATGTACAAAACGATGGCTTGGGGCTTTTAGATTTGTTTGTTTCTGTTTTTCAAACCGTGGACTTATCTTACACAGTGGAAGCAAAGGAACAGAAGCTGTATCTTTTATAATACAACTTCTGCCAGAGCATGTAAGACTACAGGCTTTTTTTTTTCCCCCCCTTGTAGTGAATCACCATGTGTAGGGGGGTGAGGTTGGTTTATGTTTATGTTTTTTAAAAGTAACCCAACTAACCATTTGTTCCGTACTGCACATAATTTGTTGCTTCTCTTTTAGCACTCCTTGAAAGACAAGCTTCAGAAATAAATATACATCTGGCAAGTCTGAAAGACAGGACTTTATCCAGCACTGCAGGCTAACTGGAATTCCACAGTGGCCTATTTCTTCCCCTTTCAGAGATAAATCAAAAGGAGAGGAAAAGAAAAAAAAACACTAGCAGAAATACCTATCCAGATTAATTTGCAGTGGGAGCAAAAAGGTTTCATCATGTTAGCTACATCAACATTTAAAGAGAAATATTTACCAAGAACTGAAGGACTCAAAAGCACATTCCTGGTTTACCATGTTAATTCTTTGCTTTTCCATTTCCAAACTTTCTACCATCTGCAGCTCTGATGTCTCCCAGCGAACCCACGTTACCACAGCCTGGTCTGGCTGATTATTAGGTACACTTGGTCTCTCAGCCTAGTGGAGCCAAACTAGTTAGTAGAATACTTTGCTCATCTGTAAAACAGCATCCCTTTGACATAGAAATATGCTTTTTTCAAGATATTTACATGGGAAATAGCAGTATTTCACAAGACAGGGGAAACTGTCTGCAACTTTCCACCTCCAAGCTCCTTCTTGCTTTAAGAAGCTGGTGTCTGCCCACAAGGGAGAAGGGTCTCAGTCTCTCAGAAGTTTGTGCTAAGAGGGGTAGGAAGGTTATCACCAAAAGCAAGGTTTTGTCTACAATAAATTTCTGACCAAAGTAGTCAGCTGTAAGAACTATTATTATGACTAATAGATGTGGATATCCCAGCAGCCAGAAACAAACTCTCAGCACATAGCCTGATCGCTCCCGATAACCAAGCTGCTTCACATGAAACTGGCCAGAAAGAGAGAAATGGTGCAACTGGGATTACAGACTCTTTCCAATGACATCCTGGAATATAAACCAGCTCGAGATGATCAGCCACAACACAGGCAGTCAGGCACTATGCTCATCAAAATGCCACTTAAGAGAAAAAACTGGTTACTTATTAGAGTTTATACTGATACAGAGGAAGACAGACACATATTTAGCTTTTTGCATGGATGGAAATGCATCTTGGTAAAGAAACGCCATGATGTCTGTGTGCTCAGTGCATTTCTCTGTGATACAACTCTATACTGCACAGCAGTATACTTATTTTTTGCTGATTTATTAAGGAGCATGAACCAACAGCCAGAAAGTGTTTTCTCCAAATGCTTGCCAAAAGCTAAAAACAAGACAAGAAAGGGTTTTGCAGGTGAAAGTACCAAAATTTGTCTACCCACAGGTGCAGAACTGATTAAAAGGCATACATAAAGGGAGGTAATTTCTAAGCAGGTGTTTGTACTTACAAAATACAAATTAAGACACATACATACTTTATTGAAGTTTCTATAAATGGAGTTAATCTAGAGATATGTCTAAATATGTACCGATTTTAACTAATTTTAGATTAACAAACAAGTTTGTTAATGATTTTTTAATGCAACTTTTATTTTAGAAAGCAAATTTTTATTTTAGAAACTTTTATTTTAGAAAGTGCTAAACAGTGTTATAGAGCAGAAAGTAGCAGAGACAAAGTAGAGGAGGACTCATTTCTTATTTTGCTGTAGAGAAATTGTGCATTAATATAAAGTATCAAATCATGTTATTTGACAGAACAAAAAGTGACCTTCTGATGATTTTCTTTAGTTAAATTTATCATTAGCTATTTTTATCCATGAAAGCAAGTGTATTTATTGAATTACTGTCTGATACGGTATTTGTGTTTCTTATTTTGATTTGTTTTAAATGTAATTTAAGACTTCATGAACAGTAACCAAACATTTAAGTATCTAGTTGTCCTGTTTCTGTTTTGCTAGGCACGGACTTCATGCATTGCTGTTTTCTGTAACTATCACCTCCTATATACTCTGGAACTATCCTTAAATTTTGGTCTATTTTCTTTTTTCCCTGTGAGAGCCTATTATTTAGTTATTTAGTAACTGCTAGCAGAAGAGAGATTCATTCTTCATTTATTTGATGGTCATTATTCCATGTTAAAAGCCCAAAGATATTTGGTAATAAATAACTAAGGATATTTTAATAAGTGGTTACAAACCTTAATGTGGTGCTCTCTAGCAACTACATGTCTGCACAGCATATATATCCAATTCCCTGTTTTATCTGCCAATTTTCAGTCACTATCTTTTTAACCCAAACAGCATGAAATAGCATTTAGATAGTATCTTAGATGAACAGTTTCATTGTGCTCCGCTCCTTTTTTCCAGATCAAAATCTACCTCACTGAGATAATTTCTCACTCCTTGTCCTTTTCTTGCCACATGGATATTTCTTCATTGAATAACTTGACAGATAAAAATTAACATGTCCTTTTCTGTATGCTTATTTGCACACTAAATTACAAAAGATAGCATTTTGATTGTTTTCTTTTAAGTGTCCAAATTTCAACCAGGAACTAATATCAACAACACACTGCCAAAAACCTTTACAAGCTGGGTGCCTTCGGACTCCACGAGCAATGTAGCTGTTTTCTGCCTTTGTTAAGCTGTCTCCTTCCACTTCCACTCCAAATTTGAACTCTGCGGAAGTGTACTCTAACTACACAGTGATAGCATGCACGAGGCACTAGACACTGTCAAAATTTGAAGAAAGGCAATGCCTGAAGACACAGTTTGCTATTTCTACGGAATGGCTATTGTTGCTCACCTAGTTCAGTATTTTTGCTGTCGCCACATAAAGGAGTTTTCTGTACAGTTTTTCAATGGCCTCAGCCTGTGCTAGCTTGCCCCTTCTAGCCCTGTGTTTTCATATTAACTTGGGAGTGAGTACTTATCTAGTTACAGTAGCCTCACTACTGCTTTTATTTGTGCTGACAAGAGTTTTTCATATTTCAGTTCCTGGCCTTCCTCCCTGACAAACACACGTACAGTCTTAAAAGAAATAAAAAATGTTGAGTGAAGAGCCAGTGTTTTGCTCCTCAAATACATCCTAGAAGTCAAAGATCAGGAAAAATACCTGGTTAGTCACTGCCTAAAGGAAAAAAGCTGCATCAGCTCTTCTCTGACTCTTTTTCTCATTAGTACTTCAGAAATTCACCTTGTTCAATGTGGCATGTCTTCCCAATTAGAGATCAGGCCTCCAAAAAGGATACCAGAGTGGTAGGGATACTATGTAAAGCTGGGATTATTCTTATGACCTTGCTCAACTGCTGCAGCCACTGGGTTAAGCACATCCACAGAGCAGCTGAAAGATTTTCCGTTATCTCCTGGAGCCGATAACAAGAGCTGGGCATGAGACACCTAGCTTAATAGGCAATTTTTCCGGTAGAGTTGAGAATCACAGCACAATCAGGACAGGGGATTTTTCTCAGTGTTAGGGTGGGTTTTATCCAAGGTTGTAGTTTGGGTCCAGAGTTAGCACTGATGCAAATCCAGGAGAAATTAACCCAAGTCTGGCTATTATAGCTCTCTTGTGACTTCCAAAACAATTGGGATTTGGATTCCAAACATAATCTGGCTTTATAAACGTTAATTCTCCCTTTCTTTGGCTAAAAATATGCCACTTCCACTCTGAGCTGCTGTATACTGATGACCATATATATTAATCCCTGAACTACTTCAACTAATAAGCCCCAAATCCTTAAACTGAAAATCAACTCTGAAAACACAGATTACATCAGTCCAGTTCCAATGTTCCACTACTTGCAACTACAGGACTAGGTCCATTACAGAAAGAGCTATGAGAACCTGAGTATGAATGTGTGTTCGTAACAGAAGAAGGGTTTATAAGCAGGTAATTGGTTCCTTCATGAAATGCTTCCCTCTTTGGGCTCTGTTGCTTTTTCAGAATGTTATGAAGAGGAATTTAAAAAAAAAAAAAGGCAAACCAAAACACCCTCTTCATTTTAGATGGGAGATGTTCTTTCTCTAGAAAGGATGCTTCCTGCCCAATTTTAAACCAGAACAATTCACTGAGTTAAAGGCTTCTACGTTTGTCCATACGCATTTTTCTTTAGAAATGCAGCAACAAGCAATCCAACACGAAAGCCAGACAGACACGTGACTGCCACTGCCCACTTTAGGTGGAAATTCTCTTTTATTAGAAACTGCAGAGTATGTGTGTGGGCAGGAGGGAGCAGGGCGGAGAGTTTAGTCTCTGGTTGTCATTCTTTAGGCGCGACCACAATGCTGCAATCTCTGGAACGCAGATGGACAGAAAGGATGAGGAATGCCCCTGCCTCTCTTGGGGAAATCAGCCTGATGATGCCAGGAGCTGTGATTTGTCTCTCCAGGAATGTTGCCACCTGCAGCAATTAAACCTCCTCTAGAACATGATTTAAACAAGAAGATATTTTTCCCCAGAAACTGCCAGATCATTCTTTCCTACAAGTACCTCTGACAGGCAAGAAAATTAATGCAATGAGGAGTCCTCAAAATGGGGTACTGTTGCTGTCCTGAAAGCAGGTGAGGGATGCTGCGCATAGCTTGACAAAATTAAGTGACCCTGACAACTCCATCATCAGTTCTTCAAACATACCCATCAACTAGCATTAAAGAAGCTGAAACTATGTCTAATCTCTATGCTATCATCCACCTTTACTACCTTTGACGGACAGGAAACAAAGCACATGTATAAAACCACTGCTGGACGCATTTTGTCACTCTACATACGACGAGCAGATTTCCCAACAAACTCCAACAGCTTCTCTTACATATCAGAAGAGAACCACTATATAGGCATGGACAGCTTTTTTTCAAAGTAATTTTTAAAGCTTTTTAAAGTTTCTTTAGGATCTCCCTCAAAACAAAACCCTTATTTCAACAGAAATTCTTGCTTTGATATGCTTCACCTGTTATTTTTTTAATGAATGTGGATGATCAAAGAATAACAGCTTTCACAGTTAAGAAAACACAGTTACCCAGACCACACTTCACCTACAAAAGGTAAGATAATGCAATACGCTTTATGTCAAATCCACACCAGAGGGATACGTTCCCCTTGAGCACACTGTGATGGGCGTTTTTTAGGAACATATTGTCCATTTTTTCAGGACACCCTTTAAAGTGCCTTTGCAAAGATCTTACCTGTTCAGTGATGAAGGAGCTTGAAAATGTGACAGCTGACCAAAAGAAGATCCCACAGCTGAGAATGATCTTTCTGTTGAAACGGTCACCGAGGTAACCAAAGATAGGTGCCGCAACCATGAAACTACAGATGAAAACTGCAAAGGAGAGGAAAAGGAAAGAAACGTTTAATAAACATCAGGCCAAGCACTTGAAAACTAATTTTCTGCAAGCCAAATCCTCTGGAGAGCAGTTCCATTTAATTAGACGTTCTGCCGCCCTGCCTTACAAAGTTGTGCAGTCTGATAGGGCTTCAGAAGTCAGTGTTTCCTTAATCAAACCGATTTTTCATTCCCAAAGAAACCAGTGAACTCATATTACATTTGAAAGCACCGGCACCTTACAGTCTGCTGAGAGCTCAGCATCCGGGCATAGGCAAAACCAGGGCAGAATAAATGAAGAGCTTCTGCCTAAATGTCACTGAGAAGGTGAAGCAGAGGTTGGAAGGAGTTTCAAGCAAACAGAAATCAAGCCCAGGGCTCCTTGTTGTCTCTTGTAGTAGAGACCAGAGAGAAATAGGCCACAGAAACTGAAGTTCGTTCATTCTTCCTAGCAGTATTTTAAAGCAACTATGAAACAGAATTACAGAATTAGTTCACAGAAACACTAAGGAAAAACAGTTAACTACTATCATCCTACCAGCACCAGCCCTGTAGTTAGACAGAAAACTCCTTCCTCCTCATTAGCTCCTTTCACCTGCACTGAACTTGTATTTACACCCATTACTGAGCAACAGTTTCACTAAAAGAGTTTTAACCTAGAATGCCCTAACAGGCCAGGAATGTCCTCTTCTGAAAGACTACAAGGTCACCTTTCCCCTTTGCTTCCCCCCAAAAAACCCAAAGCATTAACCCAAGACCTTCTGTCACGTAGGACTGAGGCTCTTGATAGCACAAATAGCATAAAACCTCTGCAAAATCTCCTCGACCTCACTCCTCCAGCTTAGCTCAAACCAATCTAGCCAGTGACACCACTGAAAACGCCTGAAAGGAGGCACTCGCACCGTATTCATTATTAATTTGAACTTAGCAGAAATTCCTAGATTTTAAGCTGATTTATACCCGGCTTTTGTCTGTCCTCATTAGAGATTTGGACGAGAGCAGCCACATTAATTTTACTGCCAAGTAGTATGAACTTTTTGACTTTCACTGTCTGCCTTGGGTTCAGTAAACCCAGAAGGATTTGGGTGGGACACTGGAATACCCTGAGATCCTGCTTTACTCTCAGGTTTATGACTCACATTAATTATTGGGTAGTTCTTGGAAGGCAGGGTGGGCTTTTGGCATTGTCTAACCCTAGCCGTCTACATTTAATTGTATAAAAGTGGGTGGGAGGGATAGGATAGGAAAAAAAAAAGGCAAGAGATGAGGACACACACCCCTTTGCTTGGAATGCACGCATAAAATTCAGGCGGTTAAGACCCAAATTATTAATTTTTCATGCATGATATACGATAGCTCAAAAACATGCAGAATGCTGAACTATGAAATGATCTAAACGTCTCTGCTTTTTTAATATATTAAGATGTCAAAGCTGCTTTATAAATAATACATAGCCATTTGCATCTATATTTTGTGAGCCGTGATTGTGTGTATATCAATTTTGCACTATGATATTTGATAGGAATTACAGCTTTCCTCTTTTTACGTTTAGAGTAAAATAAATGGCGATAATACAGAAACGTTAAGACATGAAAAGAAGCACATGCAATGTTAAATCACACATATTTCAATAGTCATGCTATGAGCAACATTGCAGTTAAGCTAGCACATAAACCCTGTTGATAGGCAGAACGCTCCATCCCCACGCCTATCCCAAAATCCTTGGGCAAACAAAACCTGTTGAACGCAGCTACAAGCACTTACGCAGTATTTTCACCTCGTGTTTTACACAGAAGCTACACAACTAGTCTGAAACCCAGCTTAGCACTCTATCCCCAGGAAACCAGTCCCCATGTGGGGCTGATACCTTTTCGGAAGACCGGGCAGCGCCGCTGCCCCTTCCCTGCAGCACACACACCCTGGTGCAGAGCCCAGCTTTGCCAGACGGGGCTGTTGCGCGTCTCCGGCACAGGTCTCTGCTCACGCAGGCTCCCACCTCCCGCACGCAATGCTCGGGGTAGCCCCAGAGCCCCACCGTTTTGCTGAGCCAGGTTCCCTGCTTAGTCGCGGGACAGGGACTGCCTGGGTAACTGCCCGTCTTCCTACACAGGAGCACTTTGTCGTGCTCACCCACCCCTGCAGCACAGTCCAGCTCCCTGAGCTCCGCACCCCCGAAACCCTTGATCTCCAGTGAACTTGGCTCTAGTAGACCAGCAGTGGCTTACAAATCTCTACTCTGCAAGGGTGCATCTGCACTGGCCCCAGTCCAACAAGGCACTTAAGCACATGCTTATATTAAGCATTTTAGAGTCATCAATTCCATGATGTAGTGGTTTCCTGAATTAACACCAAACTGCTCGGCAACTTCCAAAGCTGGTGCAACCTGGCACGAAGAATGTGTGACTGTTTATTGGGAGTGAGAAGCAGAAAATGACTCTGACACGTACAGAACAGTGTGCCCATTGCAATTTGACCCTACCCTTGGAAGGACACTGAAATTCATTCAATTCAGAATCATATATTCTGCTATTTTTACGATGTAAAAAGACATGAAGCTAAAAGAGCTTCCAAGGGAAAACTGGAAACATCCAAGTCAGCATCCCACCATTTCAAATATCGAATAACCTGATTAATTCAACTTTGAGACATGGGGGGTGTGATCCAAAATTCACATTAATCAGTAGGATTATTAGCTTCAATGACCTCTGCATCATAAATGCAAAGTCTAATTCTGAAATTTGGGCAAAAGCAGGCAAAAAGTGCAAACCTCCTCTTTCCAATACAAAAAACAAACAAAAAGAATGTCCAATGCATTTCCAACAACAGACATCCTGCTGTTACCCAATTCCCTTCAGAGAATTTATTTTTGGAAGATTTTGAACTGAGCTGTGAGCTTCGCCATCAGTAAGCAGCTGACCTGACAGCTCCACAAGGTGCAAAACGAAAGGACAAATAATAGGTAATGGAACACAGCTGTCATAATAATAAATGCAATTTATATCAAGACTATTTATGACCCAAATATGCATCAGAGCGTTGATTGACTCAAATAAATGCAGAATATGATGGCTGTGTGGTCTGTCAAAAGGATCTGCCTGTTACAGGCATTTCCCATGAATCAATTTTTGCAATTATTCCTGCAAATGACAGACGAGACTCCTGAACAACAGATTGGGTTGGCAGAGTGGAGGTGAATGAATCTGGGGCACATTACCAGGTGGGATGGAAACCTGAGTTACTCTAGACCAAGAGGAGTTGAGGTTCTGCAACGACTGATGACCGTGAAGGAGAAATCTTATCCAGAAGACAGAAACCTGCTAGCATGTTCAGTTGGAGAGAGGCACAGCAGAAACAGGATTAATTTGCAGAGAAAGATGGCTGCAGCACAAGGCAGAGAGATGCATCCTAGTAAAGGAGCCCAGCACTTGTGCCAGCCTCTTCCTATCTGGCCCCTCTTCCACAGCATTTTCTGCTCCTTGCACTCACCCCACTCCCCAATCAATATCCAAGTGACACCACAGCAGCTGCTGCTTCGGTTCAACCCACTGCCACAAATCTTTTACGTTAGGAGAGAGCTGTGACAGAGGCTGGCATTTCATCTGCCTCTCCCCAGTCAACAACAACTCCTGCCATTTACACTTAAAGCCATCTCAGAATATTACCAACTCTTGAAGAGATGTACAGTGCAAGAGTTAGGAATCCACTGGGATTTGGGATGAGCTACTGAAAGGGTGGTGATGATGTTCAGAGCAGCTGTGGGCAGGTATAGCTGTGTCAGTCACTATTATGTATGCTGTACAGCTAATTTCTCTTGGTAAACGATCTCCAACCGTGCCAGCAGAAGTGGCTCACTCCCAGCACTGGGTGGAGCTGGGATACATTTCTGCAGAAGCAAATTATCATGTGAGCAAAGGATGAATAAACAGAGACATAATGAATGCCATCCCAGGAGGGAGGTTCTTTTAAGTACAGGTATTTTCAAAAGGAGATCACATTTGTCTTTATACCTCCCTTTGTGGCTTAGCCGCTGAAATGCCGACCGTGGTGAGAATGCAGGAAGAGTCTAATTGCCCAAACAGGATGGCTCGGTGTCTATTTCTGCCTCTGAATGCCTGTCCCACCCTGTACAGGTGCACAGGCACCTTCGCAGCCCAGCTTTTTCTGTGCATGGCTGGAATTACAAAAATGTGCAGCATAAAAAAAAAAGAAAAAAAAAAAAACAATCTTGCCCTTCCTAGCCAAACACACACCAGAGAAGGAAAACATCCTCCCCAGCCTCTATTGTCTACTTCGTATATTGTAGTTTCAGTCATCTTTCAGGGATTATGGCCAGGGAACTGCTATTCAGGCCACACTTTCCCCTCTCAAGAGCTGGCTGTGTACCCAGTGGAAAAGTAAACCCCCAGACAGTGGAAGCAAAGGAGATGAGGGAAGAGGGAAAAAACTGTAGACTTTATATTTAACAGCCACAAAAAGCTCCTGCCTACTGGAACTAGACTTCATTGCTTTTATTTTTGTCTTTTTCCCCTCCAAATAACAGTTTACCAGCTTGGCTCTATAACTGTTCCCTGAAACGGCTCTGACCCATCAGCTTTCCACCCCTTGATTCCAAAGACACTATTGTCTCTGTCTCACTTGCTCTTTTCTTACATGGACTGATCAACCCTTTGTAGCTCAGAGGGTGCTTCTCCTGCCAGCAGGTCCTCCATGTAGTATAACCAAGAAGGAAGAGCACAGAGGCACACACAGAAGCTGCATTTCCTCAGTAACTGAAAGGTTCAGAGGATCACAGGCACCCCCAAGAAAAGATCCCTTCTTTCAGTTTTGACTTCAAACACACAGGGTTTATTTTTTCCTATCAGGAATAACACTAGAAAGATTCAGGTAAAAATAGCTTGCTCGCTCTATGGGGGGATACTCAACAAGAAAAAAATAGTGGCTATCTTGGAGCTCTGAGTCAGCATGAAACCGTATATACATGTCTAATTGAGTGCTGACAATGTGTTTGGCTCAGTGGAAGGCAAACCCAGACAGCCTCTGCCTCAAGGGACTGGCAATCCACTTCGACACAGCAAAGAACTATGCGCTGTGAAGTTGTTAATATTTTCCCAACAACAAATTTCCAAACAATGAGAACACCTAAACACCCAGCTCGCTCTGGATGGGATAATTTACGGGTGTGTACTAGAACAATACTGCTCTTTCTGCATGAGACACTGCCCTGCTGGGATTTGTTTGAGCCACTTCTACTCCAGGGACTTTCGGTTGTGAATGCACGTGTTACTCAAGCTGCTCATGGGACCAGCAGCCATCTACCTGCAATGGTGAATAAAGACTTGCCCAACAGCCCAACCAGCCCCTCTGTTTCAAAGACATGTTTTTACAATGCTTCTTTTTTTATTTTCCTCATAGTTTTATGCGATACTACTACTACTCAGCACATACATATACAGCACATTTAATCACAGCGAGGCTTGGGACAATTTAGAAAGGAAGTTAAATATCATTAATTTCTACTTCAGGGCTAAGGAAATTAAGACAACGAGAAAGTGAACTACCCAGGATGAACTACAGAAATCTTGAAGACACACAGGTCTTCCAGCTTCAGCAGTGCCCTGTTTACAGGACCATATCTATGCTAAAGGTATTTTTAAAGGTCTACAACCACAGTTAAAAGTTAATTTCTTACAGCACTATCCAAGCCAAGTAAGAATGAAGATCCTTTCGTACTATTTATCATTGAACCTGATAACCACAGTGATGTGACCAAGGTAAAAGTGACATCTGACTATGGGGCAATCCAAGGCTCTGGGAAATCTCAGCAATGTGATTTATAACATTCATTCTTTGATGAAGATGAATTCTTACAATACAATTATTTGTACAAAATATCACCCGTCAAATCATCATTATCACAAATTCCACTATAGGTACGCTGCTACATCACTCTCCACATGGACTTTGTCCTACTTCATTTTGAATTCAACAGCCAACAGATGGATCGTGTTACTGTGTTTTGCTAAGTGCAAAACACAAGATCACTGGATTCCAGACTATCATGCAGACTAGAAGATTCTGACAAGTGTAAAGCACTTTGAAATACACCATCAGTTCCGTATGTCATGCAAAGCTGTCCTATAGTGACAGTATCGAACACGGAAGCATTTTAAAAAAAAAAAAAAAAAAAAAAGACTTGAGAACACACCAAGTCAGTTGGACTTCAGTATACAAATACTTGGTTTGGACATGGCCTTAAATGCTCTTCCAGAACAGAGCACAATACAAGATGAAATAAAGAATTTCATAAATGCCTCATTTCTGTGTGCTTGTGTCCTCAGCAAATTAATGAGGAGAAAATCAGTACTATAAAAGGTGTGGACCTAATTACTCACACTCTTTGCATTTCTTCAGTATCTCTCTGTCTGGCAGGACACTCTAGATTGCCCCTCCCTCACTGCAGATGCCACTCATCAGTATGCAAGCTCCAATCTTGCCTTCTCCGTGGGGAGCATGTTGCACCATGAGATGCCAGGTTTTTTTCCTTAGAGAAAACTGATATAAAATATAAACAACATGTTCAGGGTGACTATATACACACACAGTTGACATACAGGTTTACATTGAGAAGAAGGCTGTTGTACGATACCACTCAAATTCATTTGCTGTGACAGGGTCAGAACCCAATTACAAAAACACACTTACGAAGACAGACAAGACCTGAACACAGCTTTCCTGGCAAATTCATGATTGAATCAACATCACACAAGATGCAGCCCCAGGAATAATTCAGTGCTGATAACTCCATCCCTTTTCCTCACTGCAGAGACCAGATTCTTCCAAGAGTTGGCCCTTATATTCCCAGCAAAGGATATCCTGAAGGCTTACTTTGTTCACCTTAGCCAACAAGAATAATTGCTTCAGTGGGAATTGCTGGGAAATCCACTTCTTGGAAACAGAAAATGAGATAAGAATAGCCAGAAAACCAGTCTAGTAACACACTAATACCACCTGAGCTTTGAGAGGAACTGTGTTGGGCAAAAAACAACCACTGTGGTCAAATATAAGTAACTGCTGTCAAAACTGTCATATATAGTACAGTATATCATTGATCTACACAGTGGTGACTATGTGATGTTGGGGATGTGAGAGGTATTTCACTCAGTCATGCATCACTGCATAGGGATGGAGAAATATTCCTCTTTAGTCCCAGATGCCTAGATAACAGCTACAAGAAATAACTTTAACAGAAGTGAAGCCTAAAAAGGGAAACAATCCTTACATGTGAGTGCTGTTGTCCACAGACTGGCAAAGACTAGAGTCCAATAGAGTAGGCTTACAGACAAAATCATTCAAATACAAATCAAACCATGAAACACTCGACCGATCCATCTGTAAGTACTGCTGCATGTGCCGTAGTGGAAGTAAAACCATCGCTAAAGACATGAACTACTGTCATTCTGGTCTTCTAAAGAGCCCATTTTAACAGCTGTTCAGAGGATATAGGACAGTTTGATCGCCACCAGCAAGAGGTGACTATAACCAGTGAGCTGTCAACTGCTGACCCTGGCACTGCTACTGCCGGGCTGAGATAGGCACGTGCCTGCAGCCAGCAGAGTATTACTGCTTGTGACTAGAAGACAGAGAGACCCAGAAATGATCAGATACAACGCACTGCTGAGGACACCAACCCTGCCATAACATATACTGCCTCCCACATAAACTTAAAGGAAAGACAAAGAATGTCTTCAGCCTACTTTCTATAGACCTAAGCCAGTATCTCTATAAAACGGATCGCTCTGTGGTCCTCACTTTTATGGTCCACAGCATACCAGCATTCCCTAAAGAGTAGTAACGGTGGTCCTCTCACTTAAGCCTCACAAATACTGCTGTAACATTGCAAAGTTTGAAATCAGTCTTGGTTTCCTGATTCAGGTGATCAGCATTTGTAAATGCAAGGAAAAAATGGCTTTGAATTTAAAGCCAAGACCTAAGCACTCAAATTTTGCACTTTTTAAAAATTAATTTCCAATATTATGTCAATTGAAGCTGCATTTAAAGATTCAGCCATTCACATCTTGCTTATTGTTAAGCAATTAAGTAGAAGGCTATTCACAGTTATTATTTCACAACCATTTTCCACATCCACTGAGGTCAAATTCTATCATGCTGTACTTCAGAATTTTTTATCTAAGTGTTCTGTGGAACAGCTAGCATTTTACTGTGCTGTTCAGTCTCTGGCTGTCCAGCAAATTTTCTGGGAGCAGGAGTTAACTTGATTACAGTTTGAACAGCTGTACACAGACAACATAATTTAAAAAGAAAAGAGGAAAAACCCAAACCCACCTTCTGCTTTTTACTTTGGGAATTACAGTGATTACATTACTATTGTTTTAAAGGGATTTGGGCAACGTGAACATCAATAAACCGGTTACTGTGTTCCTAGAGATGTGCTTCATAATACAATGCTGCAGGCAGCTATCCAAAGGAACAGTTCCAACGTACAGCGTTCAGTCCACTGCTTCCCTTGTGCCTAAACCCTGCAGTGAGCTGGTTCCGAGAAGAACAGCAGATAGCCAACCCCAATGAACATCTTTCGCAATCATATAAATAGTGTATTTGCTAGCAGAATATCTTCTGTGGCTACACAGTGTGTTTAATTAGGGGATTTAAATTTACCCATGAGAACATATGAGGAGCAGACACCACTTCTCCCCATCAATTACAAAAAAAATCTGCACACCTGGGTCAGTTGCACAACTTGGTTCATTACCTGGTGGGCAAAAAGAAGTGGCAGGAACAGGAGGATGTGGCAGAGTTTGCTTTCCATGGCAGTATCATACAAAAGGTGTGCAAATTATTGCCTAAGACAGCATTAGATTGCTGACACTTAGAAGCAGAACCCAGAAAATGAGCTCGTCTGTCAGTGTTTAAACTCCGCTTTTGCATTTCTTACCGCTCGAAAATGAATTATTAAATAAGTCAAGGCCACTTTTGTTTTATAGCCACTTCCACTTTGAGTTGTATTTCTACAAAATGCTTTTAGTATGGTTTGATTTAGACTCCTGACCAATTCACTGGAAGGACTCCCACTTGATTCAGGGGGCATTAGAGCCCACTGTTTAGATGTAACTGCTTACGAATCCCCAATGACAGCAGAGATCAGAACCTCTTTGCCGGTACACATTTTAGTATTTGTAAGTTTACTGCATCCCTGTAACATAAAAGGTTATTTATTGGGAAAAGTACAGAGAGCATCAAAAAGTCAAAAGGATGAAACAGACCATTTTACAGTAAAACATTAAACATACTGGAAAAGAAACAACTGATGTGAGATATAGCAGAGATCTAGCACCAGAGTAGCATGAGAAAAGGGGAAAACTGAATCATCTCCTCTCTTAGAAGACTGACCTGGTGGCATCAAATAAGACTGGCAGTTGCAAAATTCAAATCAAAGGAGATATCTCATGCACAAAACTTAAAAAACTCTGGGATTTTATCACAGGAGGCTATGGGAGCTCCAAGTGTATGTTACTGCAAAACAGGACTGGACAAAGTCCTGGAAGAATAGTAATTAAGGACTGTTAAAGATAACTCCTCTGGTTCAGAAAGTCCTCAGCTACCCAGCTGACAGGGTATACCAGGGAACTATCACCATAATGTCGTTCTGTTCTTTTATTTTTTCCCTATATATGTGCTGTTGATCACAACCAAAGACTAAATAATATACTAACAGGACCTCTGGTCTGGACTGGTACAACTATTCCCATGTTATACTGAAAAAAAAAAAAATATTAGGAAGACAAAACTGCATCTGCATCATTTCTGCCAGCTTGATTGGGTAATGGCTTAGTAACATATTATTGAGTTGCACCTAAAATTACTTCTAAAAGCTGAAATGTGGTTCACAGTTACTTTCCTAAAACCACAAGAGACTGTCCCTGCACATACACACTCACAGGGCAGAGTAATGAAGCAGACAGTCAGTTAACAGAAGCTTTGTCACCTTCTTCTTCTCCGTTTGACTTAACTGGCCCTGACTGTTTGAGAACTTCGCAGGTTAACAGAGTGGAGCGAAAGAGGACATCATCCCGTCCTGGCTGCAGCCTCAGTGCTCATACAGTGCGTGACATGGGGTGGTTTGCCATTATCCAGTCAGTTGCAGGGAAAGTTCATTAACTTAGCTAGCCAATTAGGATGGATTCGTATTCATTCTGTCAGTCCTGAATTAGACTTGAGATCCCAGAGGATCTCATGGAGAGAAGCATTTAGATAGCCACAAAACCAAAGGGTCTTTACTTTATTCTATTCCCTTTCTCCACCTGATATGTTTCTTTATCCATTACAATTATAATACCAGGCACAAGACTACGACCACATTCACACAAGCCTTTGGAAAGAAAGGTGAAATCTTTTGAAAGAACTGGTCAAACTTTCCCTTGTGCCACTACTAGAGCTTGTGTGGCCATCTGGAGAGCAAAATCAGGGGGCTGTGGAACAGTTATGTGCACCTTTGCCCACAAAGCCCTTTCAACCACAGCATGCACTTAAACTCACCAAGAAATGACAGCCTAAAGCTGATAATGCAGAATAATCTAAATCCCTTGATCCCCGAAATCTGCACTGAGTACCATGAATTAGATTTAACTAGCAATAAAATACTTTAAATATGTTATTCTCTTAATAGAATGACACATCATTTGTATCTGGTATAAAGAGAAATAATGTTCCTTGTTTCCAATTTGAGATAGGGTGGGAAGACTGTTTTCAACCTAAAATGAGGTTTATCATCCCTCTTTACCACTGCACCACTAATCCTGCATCCTACCTCAACTAACATTCTACTTTCAAATCATTATCTAGTGTGCAATAGGAGTTATTCTGTCTCAAAGGGACATCAATCTCAAAACCTACTTCCTGCAGCAACAGAGAACAGGAGTGAGAAGAGACACTTTGAAAGTACAGTGTATTACTAATATATTCTTTGCTACATGTGATTTACCAACAGCAGCAGCTTCCTAAGAAAAAATACGATAGGAAATGCTTCCCCTTCTCTTTAGAGTGGAATCGAGAGCTCCTGATGCCACGGTACTCACAGAAACTTGCTAAAAGAAATGTTCATCTGTCATTCTTATCCCAGAGCTTTTGTCAGACTTGATGCTTGTTTGGGTTTGTTTTTAAAAGGAAATTCACAAATAAATGAATATTCCACAGTAGGAATGCCTTGCTAATCTCTACACATGAGCTCCTAATAGCTGCTGGTTGCATTTACAAAGCTGGAGAAAGCCTGCAGTGACCAAACATGCACTTCATAACCACGCCGTACAAACAGCTAGGGCACAGGACAGCTAACTCCGTCACAGTTCCATCACAGGGCAAGGGACTTGCGGAAGGCTGGTGCACAGATGCTGGTTTTGCTAGTAGTCTCAGCCAGAAAAAGACCCTCAGCCATCTCCTTCCACTCGGGCTGCAAGCTCAGGGGGGATTTTGCAGCTCTCGGTCCTGAGGGCTGTGCTGGTGGGAACTGAGGGGATGCTGAGAGTGGCAAGGAAAAGCAACATCAAAGCCTTGCAAACCCACACGGCTCTGCTTTGGGAGCAGGGGGGACACAGTTCTTTGCTCACATTCTCCCCAGGCAGCCAGTGGGACTGATTGATTTCTATTTAATTATTATTACAGTTCTTTAGGGGGCTGTTGTACCATCTACAGTGGGCTTGGCAAAACACATGCTCCCTCTTTTGAAGGGAAAATGGCCATACTCTCATTTTAATTATGCAATTGGCTATCAACTAACACAGCACTGACAGCCTCATTACATTTACTACTCTGGCTAGGACAGAGGTATGAAATGAGACTTTGCTCTCAAGCTTTTAAGTCTATCGTTGACATCCACCAAAGCTGTCCTGCTGAGACTTAAAACTGAAGATGTATCTGCAGATTACATGTTCCAGAAGCTGCTCAGGAAAGCATGTAAACACAAGGCAAATGGGCAGGAAAGGCTTTGGGGTGAATGTGAGACCTCCAGTGCACTCCAGATGCTGCTTCAGTGTTAGCACCGAAGTGCAGCTGCAGAGCACCCAGGTCTGGACTGGGAAGGACAAGGAATCATATTCGTAACATTTATACATGTGCAAATAAAACTGTGTCAGGGTTTGGTAGCAAAATTGTTACTTTTCCAGTTGAAGCCATAATATCTTCAAGAGTCTTTTTAGCAGACCAGGAAAACGGCATCTTTTAAAATCAATAAAACCTCAATAACCAGAAAATTATCAATCTGAAGGGAAAAAAACACTGATTCATCTCTGTGTATTGTAGCCAACTTCCTTCACAGAGGTCAGTTCACATCTTTTATAAATTTCTACACAGACTAACTTCACCCTGGTCTTACATGGCCTGCCTCTCGTTATCTGGAAGAAGGCAAACATTTATCAGATTAAACTGAATTTTAAGAGATGACAATATATTACTTCTCAACCCAAGAACTTCCAGAGGACATCTGAAATATCTGATTTGTATGCACTTGCTCTAAGATGCAGGCAGCACCAACAAGCAGTATTGCTCTTAAAAACCTGCCATCTGCAGCCTTATGCTAATTCAGCTTTTTAGGAATCGAAATCACCGTGGAATGTGAATATGGTAAAATCCACAGAAGATATGGATGAAAAAGCCATTGTGGGTAATTGCTTTTGTTTGATGCTAATCCAACAGCTTGGCATTGTCTTATTTTCCTCAAAGTTTTTCTTCCAACATTGCCCCCTCCCAGCGATCTTAGTGCTTGACATAGGTAGTTTCACATTTATTTGTGGAGGAAGCACATAAATTTCTTAACATTGCTCACCAAACCCTTACTTCTATGAAGCTGCTTGCTGGTCACAGAGAGAATTTCAGTCTTTCGTCCTGCTCAATTGTCTGTAAAATACAATAGCATCTCATGCAATGACAACTGTTGCTATATAAGCTACCACCCCTCAGGAACAGGACCAAAACCACACTAACTTTACAGAGGGAATTTTTTGCTGACTGGGTTTCAATTCAAAGCAGAAACACAGAAGGAAAGAAAAGCATCTCTCAATGGAATCTCACAGTTTCTCCTTAACAGCAGTGTCCATCTTTCTGCCTAAGGCATTGGCAGTGAATAAGTAGTAACAAGTCCCCCAGTAAAAGATCTTTCACACAACCTCAGGAGACCACTTCGTAAGAACACAGGAACAATGGCAACAGATCAGAAAACCATGTAGTCTTGCATCCTATCTGTGACAGTGACAACAATCATTTCCTTCCGAGGAAAGCACACAAAATTCCTTCACAGGCAGCTGAATTACTCAGCATCTGGCTTAAGCCCTCCCAAGAATTATAATGTGGCATCCACATCGAGATCTGGTCCTTTAAGCTCTGGCCCTGACAACACTCCTTGTAGCATTCATTTCCACAAGCTAACTGTTCACTGGTAAGCTTTTAGAGTGCTTTCCAGCAAAGTGACCTGTATGGATTGTTTCCGCATTATGAGGAAAACAGTAGAAAACCACACACCCTACGTTTTTAAGATGTTCATTATTTCATGTACTTGTACACTGCACCCCCCACCCTTATTTTTAAGAACGAGAAAGTTAATAATACAGATTATCTTTCAAACTACTCCTGTAAGAAGGAAGTGAAGGGTGTGCATGTGAAGACAAAATGTGAGTATGCAGAGGGGCCGGAGCTGGCTGGCTGAATGGGACTAGTCACGTTGGCCAAGAGCGTGGTGTGTGTAAATGCACTTGCTGTCTAGTTCCATTATGAGTCACGAATTCTCTAAAAGGCAAGGAAGGAACCATTTGTGCTCTCACTTACCCAGTACCCTGAAATAATTCTTACTTGTTTTTTCTTACCCCAGCCATAGACTCGCAGAGTCACAGACACTGTGTTTAGACACAAAAGATTCACCAGTAGCTGCAAGGGCCAGGAAATAAAACACTGAACCACTAACCTAGGCTGGTTAACAGTACAGTGAGGGAAAAGTCTGGATGTGCCAGACAGCAAGATCTACCTTTGGCAGAAAACATGGCTCTAGCTTCTCAGCAGTTACTGTGCTGCCTTCTCTCGCTGTTGAATACATCAGGTGACTCCACTTATGCTTCTTGTGGCGATTGTCACCTAAACTACAAGAGACAGGCTTTCCAGACAACCCCCAAACCCCAGCCTCCTAACAAGATCCATGAGCGAGCCAGAGAAGTTAAGAACATGACCTTATGACATCCAGAATAGCCTCAACTCCCACGGTTTTGCATGTCCAGCATGCTTTAGAGGGAGTCTCATCATCATTCAAGCAGCAGTGGTCTGAGCACAGGGTAGAGGTCATAAATACTTCCTACCCAATCCCACACAACACCCATCAGCACTTAAACAACTGTCTGCCAGGGTACAGAGCCACAGGCTTATTATCCATCCCCATTTTCAGATGCCAGCAACATTTCAACAGGGTTTTGTACCACAAAGTAAATACAACGAAACATTGCTATCAGCTGCAATTTGCAATTACCTATTGACTAGCAGGACAAGAGAGCTGATCAAACAGCAGGCCACAAATAAACACCTACAATGACAAGCAGTCTTCATCCTACAACAAAGAGGAATCACAGAGTACGTAAGGAAGCCTCTCACAATTCTAAGTGGCTAGTACTATTCAAGAGAAATTATTTGCTGATTCAATTTTGCTGGCAATATTTAGAAATGCTCTTGCCTCTTGCTGTTATAAATGGCAATTTAGACAAAGAGAAAGTGTTTCAGCGTGGCTGGATGACCTTCAAAAAGGGATAAATTCATTCAAGGAAACTGTTGAAATACTGACATATCCCAATGTTGAATTTGCCATGGTTTGGAAAAGGAAAAGGATCATAACTACACTGGAGAATGAATTGGGTCTCTGTCTGTCTTACAGCTGTTTTTTCTAAGATCATCACTCACATGAATTTCCAAAGTGTAATCCATGACTTGCAAAAACACTTTAGTACCAAGTTGAACTGCAGCTCCAGGAGCGAGCTTTGCAACTAAACTTGCATCTGTGTATGAAAGAACAAGACCTCTGTAAAAGATCACATGGTTACTAGCAGCTTCAATAGCCATGGTGCATAACTGAACCCTCTTTTAAATAATCCCTCATTTTAAGTTTCTTCTGAGTAGTATCTTGCTGGTAGAATGAGTACTACTGGAAAACGACATACTGAAATAAATACTGCAATGCGCAAGGTTTGCAAATGCAGTGCCTTCACGCATCATCAATTACATTAATGGAAAAAAGGAAAGACAATATTTGGTGAATCCAGGGATTGTTAACGTATTAAAAAAAGCCCATTTCAGTCAGGCCTAAATACGTAGAAGGTGAGACTGATGACTGATCAGTGGCCTATCTGAAGTCAGCTTGGGTTCAGTGCCTATTCCATTCCCCTCCCTAGAGATTACACCATCATAAACGTCCCAAGAAGTGAGCTGAAAACTGAACCTTAGGGGAAAACCCGTCATGGTATTGCCAACAGTTATTTGCCTAATGACTAGAAAAGGAAGTCTAGTTTCTGGACTAAAGAAAAAGTTCAGTAAGTACAAACAAGAAAAACTAACAGGTCTTTTACACACAGTGCAAATGTTCTCAGCTCAGTGTGTCATATACTGTATTGTCCAAGTCACTGGAAGGTACAATATTAGCAGCTGGTATGAATATCTCACTGGGGAGCTTTTAATAAAAATTCAACATCCATTGTGTAATAACCTGTATTATTACCTTTGCTGCCATCCTCAGTGATGAACATCCTCAGTGAGAACAAAGGCAACTTTGGACAACTTGCTTTTCAGGAAAATCTGTTCTCTCTCTCCCTGCATTTTTTTCCAGATATATTTTCTTCTAATATTTCCTCTTTGTCTTGCCAGCCTTCCTCCTACAGATGATGTATTTTGTATCATACTTGCTAATACTTTGCCATATTATCACATCCATGAGTTTCAAAGCAGTTAGCACGCAGCGTGATTGCTGTTACGTTATCAAAAAAATCAGGAAGTAACTGAAGGCTCTGGATAGGCAAAATAGAAATGAAACCACCTGCACTTCTTGGCTGGTGATGCCAGCTGATGGAGGCAGGGCACTGTGCAGACCCACACCGCAATGGAGCACGACAACCTCACCCATCGGCAGGTTAGATACACATTTGTGGGTTTAGCCTCGGTGATCTTGTGAGGAGCTGGAAGGTTGTGTTTCCAAGGCATGCTCAATTCTGTTTTGCATACCCAAATCTGAACGGCCCTTGTGAACAACAGATTTTTGCACACTAATGACTAATGGCCCAGGACACCAGACAGCACAAGAGCCAGAGCAGGGCACTAGTCTACTAGATTCCACTTATTATTGTATCCACATCTAAAACATCTGTCCCTTGACAGCGACTCCGTAGCCAACAAAACTCCAAGTACCTTCAGCATAATAGCCAACTTGCAAGGCTGATGTTTTGACAGATTGTGACAGATTCTAGGGAAGCTAGGCATCTTGAAGTAGGGTTTTTTGTAAGATCTCATCACATTTTATAAGAAACGCAACAAAATAACCCTTAGAGACAGATCCTCTTTATAGGCCCACTTGACTAAGCAAAAGCAACCACATAGCTGATGACAGTTTCAGCGTCATGAGCTATAGCAACACAGTAGCCCCTTGGCTTTATACATTCCAGCAGCGCTCCTGCGAACCCCTGCCCGGGTGACATCGTATGGGCAGCATTTTGATGGTGAAAGACGTCAACTTAAAAACAAAATAGAGGATGGGGAGGACCAAACCAGCAAAAATTATGAGACATATTCATGTTCCTGTTCTGTAATTTCACCTTCAAGAAGATTGATAAAGCAGATGGATTTATGTAGTCAAACATTTGCATGGTTCTCACCATAATAACTCTTTACATCAGTCGTTCTGAACTAATATATATTTTTAGTATCAGGTTTTTAAAAGAGCCTCAATTCAATCACTAATTTTGAGCTTGCAATTTGCCTTGGGAGCAATTTTGCTGGTAGAATTAGTGCCATTTAACTACTTTGATTTGCAGGCACAATTAGTAAGTTAAGCATTTATATATCCTAAACTACACCTGTAAAATGGAAGGCTGCTTTTAAAAACAGGCCATATTCTTAAATTGAATGCAGCTCAGTTCAATAACACATGGATCTCTAAAGCACCCCGCACATTCCAGAGTAAGCAAAAAAACCCCAAAGCCTTACTTTTTTTTTTGTGTCCAAGTTATTCTTTAACTCACTCATCTTTCTTACATGACTCATTCTAGTCATAAAGGCTCTCGTGAAATAGTACCTTTCTTTGTCAGATTTCGTCAATGATTTCTAGTGCTTAAAAGGTGTGGCCAAGGGCACTAAGGCAATTTTATTGTTATTCATATTGCCAGGTAGGTTGGAAAAAAACACAGGATGCTAAATACACAGGCACGGAGCTGACAGCTAACACCATCAATTGCTGTGGTGACCAGGACCACCCAAATCACAGGGTGGGTAAAGGCAAGGATAAAACCAGTAACTGTGATTAAGATGGAATTAAAAACAAAGAATTTGGAGCATATTTCAAGCATCCTTCAGGAAAACAAAACAAAGCAAACCCAACTCCCCCCAAAAACACCAGATAGACAAATCCTATCCTGAAAATTTCACTCAGCCAAAACTCTTCATAAGGTCAGTTTTAACAAGCACTTCATCACAGGCTTGCAGGGTAGGAGAATATGCAAAACAAATCTTGCCTCTGTAAACATTAGTGGATGAAAAGGTTGGAAGGAAGAAACGGTTAAAAGTGTCCAAATGCTTAACTAGGAATAACCTGATGTATAACTGAGGGGGGGAATAAAAGAGGTCAGATCTGAACTTTCCCTGAAAACATCCTTTCCACTGAAAACCCAAGCACTTCCCTGCTTGCCACCACAAACAACACAAGAATGTGTGTGAACCCCTCCTGCTACTATTCATCCTACCAAATAACTGTTTTCCAGATGAGATTTAAAAATCTAAGCCATCCTCAGTCATTTGACTAAAACTTGAAAACTACTGAAGAGAGTTTTAGCAAAAAACGTTTACCTACATTTACATTCCTTGTGAGAATTAACTTTGAATTGGGGTAAGTAATGGACTATGGTCAGTAATATTTTCCCACCCAAAACAGGTTCCCTGCGTAATCTAAGCAGAAAATTGGTCTTTTCTCTATAACCTTACATCAGCATACAGAAGAAATCCTGGAATATGTGCACGTATTGGGGGTAAGGGGAGTGCATTGGGAGATTCCTTTTGAATTGGTGTAACAATACAGCATTCATGCAATTCAGACTTACTTGGGTTAATTGGAATCTAGTTCTGCAGGCTGGTAACACTACCAAATACTGTGAGGAATGTTCACTTTTTACGTAACTGATGCCTTGGAATTCATTTGCAAAGCCAAGTATATGTGTTTACAAATGAGTCACTCCTTCTCAAGTGTGTATGGGTCTATACATGGGAATTGCTGCAGCCTGTACCGAAATATAGCTGCTTCTGCCTGGAAAAAAACAACCTGTTTCAGCAGCTTATAACAGTTAAAGGCTATGGTTCCCAAAATTGTGTTCCACCAAGTAAAAGCAAGTTCTTTACAGCCAGACACATAGCAATATTACTTTTACAGGGGTCTGATGATAAATCACTACAGAAATTTGATTGTAAGGATGCAAAGTGGTCTGGTACTCAGCCCAAAAGGTTTCAGAAGCACTGGTTTGGAGGAAACGCCAGCTGGAACTCAAGACAGGACATCAGAGAAGCAAAATGATCGCATGGACCAGTCTAGGACTTAAACATTCCCACTACTACAAAGACACCCTGGTACTCCCAGAGTCCACTAGATAGAGAGCTGCTGTATCACAAAACTAATGTCAGTGCCCTTCGCTTCATTGCAAGACAGTACCTTCAGTGCTCCAGAGCTCCTTCACACTCTGTCAAGACTATTTGTTTTATTCAAATGATCTCCCTCTCTCTCTCTCTCAAATCAAACACCTGCTCCAACAGCAATGCTTCCAACTATACTATATTAACTTGGAAATCTCCCAGCGGGTACAGACCAAGCCTGACCTCTTTATCACCTGATCTCAGATCCCTGTATGAACATAGCTGCTTACATTTTTCACAACACAGTATGTTGCCCTGCAGAACTGTATGTATGTGCTCTAAGAAAATGAGAGTTCTTCAGGTGTGGGAGGCAAGATAAAACCAAAACAATCTTAAAATAAATCTTTTAAGAGAGAACACTTATGGCTCGCCTGGGATGAAACATATTAAATACATAAAATGTACTACAAAAGTTTGTTCTATTTTCTCACTCCCAGTTCATAGAAGACCTTGATCCAACTTCCCTTAAAGTCAAGGCAAAAACCTCATCCCCTCTGGGCTAACACCTTTAAATTGGGCCCAACAGGTATCAGTAGCAACTGTATGCACAGCTCTAGATCAGGGTATAGTGACAAAATACAGAGCTCCTTCTGATTTAGACGGTATACAAACACTCCTCTGGTCACCACACTTGAAAAGTAAACTTACAGGCTCAGTGAAAAGCAAGAACTAAAGCTCAGCAGGTTTTCCACTCACTACCAAAAGCTTTTAGTGTCACTGCAGAGGGGAAGGGAAAAAAGCAAGCTACTTGTGAGGTATTGAATATAAGTACACACCTCTCTTCCAGCAACTGGTAGCCATTAGATGTCTCATAACAATATTAAAATAACTGTTGATGTAACTCAAAACTCTTTCAAAATTCCAATGAAGAAAGCAAAGGGAGCAAGACTAGCCCATCTGAGCTATTTGTGTATGGAACAGTGCAGTGCAGATGCCTGCTACGTAAGATTGCATAGCTGCTATTAGGAGGAAGTTGTTGTTTAAAAGAATTACACAATACCAAGAAAAATCCCATCTTCCACTATGAAGAGCTTGAGTGAAATTCTGAGGTTTGAGCAACATGTGTAGGGGGAGATGGATATGTTAGGACTTTGGATGGAATGGTAACTACTTCTCTAAAATCTGTGGGAAGTCTTTCTGTAATAAATTACAGAAGTGAATGCAACCTTGGCAAGAGGTGTTTGAACTACAGCCTACGGGAAAACAGGCCAATATCTACTTGCAGAACAGACATGCCACAGGCAGCACAAGTGCAAGTTTCTCTTGCACCAACCAGGCCAAGTGCCCGCCCTGTCTGAAAGGGCAATAGTTAGGACAAACCATCCTTCCCAAAAGCAGGAAGACAGGGTGGGAAAATGAATTGTTATGTTGTGTTAGTGGCCATGCAGTATCATAAAATCAAGATATTAATGAAGACAAGCCAGTCTGGAGAGTGTCCCTGTTCTAGTAGCCTGCACTCACCTGCTGACACGTAGAATAAAAAGACAAAGTGCAACACTGGCTCAAGCACTTACCTCGTATCAGCAGGAGGCAAGGACATCTTCCCCTCCCTTCCCTGCCCCTTTTCCTCCACCAAAGATTATTTACTTTGCAATCTAGGGCTGTCCGGTGAGAGCGCATGCTGTAAACAGCATTTTTATAGTTTGGTCCTTGGTGTATCTTGGTGTATGGGGGACTGGGCTAAGGCACAAACACATTTTCCTATAACCTGCTCACTGATTCGAGAAAATACTTTCATTCTTGATTGCAGAGGGATTTCCAAATAGGCTTAACTACTCTCATGAATCAGACCCTCAGATTGCCATGGCTTCTTAGCACATCAGATACCATACTAGCACACAGGAAAAAAGGACTGTCGGAACTTGTAAAGGACTTATGCGGGAAATAGTCAAGCTCTGGACTATCTCAACTCACTCTACCTTGATAAGTAAAAGACCTACCCTTGTCACAACATTAATCAAGGTACACTGAACACAGAGCCCTGCTTTTTCATCTTTATTGCTTAAACCGGAGCTGTCCTATACAAACTGTTTAATCCCTAGATCAGTGGAATGCTACAGAAGGCTGGAGAAGTTCAGAAAAAATGATACAAAATCAGGTATGGAGGGGAAAAAGGGGAAAAAGGTTTTGCTCATTGTTGATAAGACTTAGAGGATCTCCTTCTGGCAGAAAGAGAGCTCCACCTTGTCCTGGCATTCAGAACTCCAGATTGACAGAGAAGTAACCTGGATTTAAGAATGCTTAGCATGGCTGGGGGAAGGGAAGGTGACAGTGGCATGACCTGCTCTGGGTAGAACATGGTGGTCCAAAGCATTTGCAGTCATAAATCAAGAAGAGCAACTACAAAGCATTCTGTGTCACCTTCTGGATTGGACACCTGAGACACCAGGGCCTTGGGAGGTGCTCTGGTGTAAGAAGTCATTCACTCAAAAGGAAGTCCATGAATTTTAAATAGAAAGCACCCAGGAGTTCTTCTGTTCTAGAAAGAACAGTTAAGCAGGTGCAATAGGAAGTGAAAGATGAAGATCTGATTCAGTTATGCATAGTACAGATGAGAAGCAAGACAGTATCTATTCAGGTAGAAAAAGATGGCAGAAAAGAAACATGCAGCACGTGCAACTCATGTAATATACACATACTCAAGATTAGCATGCAGAGGAGGTGGTCTCTGTGCGGAATAAATAAAAAATGTTAGAGCCGTATAGGCTGTCATCATAAGCCAATGACAAGAAGATGGGAGTCAAAGGGAGATGAAAGAAAAACTTTCAATTTAGCAAGTCTGATTTATCCCACCATTGCACTCCACTATTTCAAGTCCCCTACTAACTGCACGTGCTTATAGCTCGGTTGGCAGAGCCACGGCACACCAGAGCTGCTAACATACTTGCAAAGTTGCAATATAGCGCAAGGGTACACTAGGTCGGTTCAAAAGGTAGAGGAACTCAGGTAGGTAAAGATTTCACTTTTCAAATGAAGAGAGGTTTTAGTTGGATTTGACCCTTACAGGAAAAAAGAGCCCACAATAAGACTTAAGAAAGTACCTGGCATTGCTAGGCTTCCTGAGAAACCAGGGGCTGAAAGGCATTTGGGAGAATGCCCATCTCTCTCCACATGAGAAGAGACAAGTTCTTTCAGAGCCCCAGTTATCTATGATTATTCACTTTTAATGAGTCCTTCCAGATCTCTCGCTTCCTTACATTTCCTTGCTTCTGACCTCATGGTATAAGCTTTTGGTTACCAGGGTCTTCTCTAATGACATCCCTATGCTCTTTCTGAAGACAGACACTTTTACCCTCTGCATTTCAATGGAATCCTTGCCATACCCTCCCCATTTGATGCCTCACAGTTTCCGCTTGCAGAAGTCCCCACTGTTTTATGTGCCTTCCCCTGAGCTTGAGCTACCTATGCTGGAAGATTAAGGTGCCCATTAACAAGTACCAGATCTTTGGGTCTGAGCATTAACCTGGTTGAATGCTGCGTGTTCCGGAACTGGACCGCAGCTCTCATTCTGGCTCTGCCTCAGACCTGCTGTGTGACTTTGGGCAGGTTATTTCTCCCATCTGGCTTTCTTGGTTTCCCCATCTGTAGAAAAAGGCAAGCCTCATTATCCCTTCCTATATAAAACATCCTAAGGTCTACAGAAGACAAACTGTATTGAGAGACAGGCACTATATTATTATTAGAGCTCCTGTGTGCTAAATAGACACTGGCAAGAGACAGAAAAGCAAAATAAAATCAAGGGCAGGGAAAGTGGAAAGAGCAATAAAGCACAAAAATTGAAGAAGGGAAAAAAAACCTAGTGAAAAGTCAAGTACAGCACTGGGGCGCTACTCCTGTGGTCTAAGTATATATAGAAGGATAACACTATTTTGAAGCAGTTCTACAAATCTAGTTGTTCACCTTCTCAGTCTTTTGTTTTTAGAGGCCTGTAGTTTTGGTGAGTCCAAATTGCTGCACTCACCTAACCCCACACATGGGAAAGACTTTTTGTATCATTTGGCTTTTTAAATGTATTGACTGATCACAGCTGTACAGCTCAAGTAGGCAAGGAGATGCTCTGTCACCTTTTGAGATCAGCCAGGATTATCCTTTCTCCATCTGGGAAAAGCAGCCAGGAAGAAATAAAAAGAACAAGAAAGCTTGGATGCAGACCTGCAGTAACAGTATAATTAGTACTTAACTAATATTTATATAACTGCATGTGTAGGGCTTTAAAAAGGAAGATCAGCACAGAATTATAGCATCATCAAGAGAGAACTGAGGCTCTGGAATCAACATAGTTATACGCCTGTTACTCTACAATGCTACGGAGCAAGCAGCAATTGCAATCCATCTGTCACTGTGTCCTCTGCTGTCACAAGATCCTTGCTGCAGAGACTACCACATTCTGCTCCTTTCCATTGTGGATGAGGCTGGAGTGTCCCTGTGATTTTTCTGTACAGGGAGTTACAGTGCCCCTCTAACCAGTTTTCATTGTATGTCCTAGGCAAAGAGCCACTTGTATCCTAGGGATTAATACAAAAGACAAAAATTCAAAGTCTGCCCTTGCAATTCCTAAGAAAAGAGTCACCTTTGCTTTCCAGAGAGTAGCAGAAGCTGAGAGTGTATGAGTTGGCTTTTGAATGTTTGGAGTGAGAGAGCTGAGACTGGCTGTGCCTGCAAAGAATGGGTTATGGTATGAATGCAGGGTCATACATTGCCTTTGGTAGATTTCTTTTTCTGTTGCTGTTTGAGTTTTTAGTACCATCTCTTCCTAAAACACTGTGTGCAGCCTTGTTTCCCAGTTAAAAGGATTTTCTTTATTATTTTTTAAAGCTTGTTTGATGAACGATACGAACTGCCAGCGAATACTACATTTCACTCCCCCTCATTAACATTGTAAATTAATTTAGGACTCATTTAGATGCAGGATTAACAACCTGAGGACTAATCCACTCTTTATTCAGAGGACATATTCAGGATGAGCAGTCTTTTGTCTCACATCACTCAATTAGTTAGCAGGACCATCTCTTGGGAATAAGATGATATTTCTGTCTCTCTGCTTGCAAAGAAACTGTTCAAGGTTAAGACAGAGGTCTAGCAGGTATCAGTCCTGGTTGCAGCTCCACTATAGGCTTCATCTGCAACCTTGGTCAAATACTTGTACACTCTGCATCCATTTTTGCCAATTTGCACATTTAGAGAGGTCAGACTTAGAGAACAGACAAAAGATTAAAAGTAGGTGGTTTAGGCCAGTGTGTTTTATTTCACCAGGGTTAAGGGTACATGGGCCATGGGCCAGCTGCCAACACAGAAACTGGTTAAGCTGAAGTAATACATGTAATAAGTTTTCACTTACATGCCACTAACCTTACTTACATGAAATGGTGTTTTATTTTGTGAGCACTCTTTTCTTGTGATGGCACTGTGATTAATACACTATTATCTACATTGCAGGGGCAAAGTCAAGCCCTCAGTTTTCAGATCAGCAAAAAAACTTAAAGGAACAGTTATCAGTTACAAAACTCAACACACACTCAGCAGCAATCTTGCAGTATCTCAGTGACACTGTTTTCAGATGCTGTCTATGTTTGCTAGAGAAATAAATAACATTTCTTACAATCAACAAATGAAGTGCCCCATTGGAGCTTAGCTCTTACTTGCTATCAGTAAATCATCTGCAGAAGGATTTCATCCAGAGGGGAATGAAGACTAAATATAATGCTGTGACAAGTGTCATGTTCCACCAGAATATTTTCCTGAAGGCACTTCATGTCTAATGATACATTGAAGACCTGTTCCTCTGAGTACAATAAAAAAATACAAATAATTGCTGTAGAAAAGAACTTGATGGACAACCAGTGACACTTTGGGCATAACTGATTGATGCTACTTATAATCAGTAACACTTGTAAAGCTCAGGCCTTCTGTTCTGGACATGTGCTGCACATATCAGCTTAGCTGAACTCTACCATCCCATAAGGAAAGCATTTTTAAAGCCTTAATACAAACTGTTATTAATCGTTTGTATTGCAACGTTACCAAGAAGCCGTAACCACAGATGAGGACCCTGCTGTGCCATGGGTGGCAGAAAATAAAAAGGAGGAGATACTGCAGTGGTTCACATAGTTTGAAATCAAAGGCCAACAATGGAGCTCCAGAACATTCTCACCTCTAGCGTGATCATAAAGAATGCACGATTTTATATGCTGTATTGTTGGCTACAGTTTCATGGACAAGCTCCTGATGGGCATTTGGTATCCACTGTAATAGCATTAAAAAAAACAAAAAAAGCATGGGGAAAAAAAAATGTCTTTCTGGCATTTCTAATCCTAATTGAATTCTAATTTTTTTCAGAGATGTAATTGTTCCAGTGTGGTTCCCTCAGACACATGACAGTGACAAGACAACCACAACACCACAAATCTATGACTCCAACCAATAATTTTGTAGGAAGATTCCAAACCAGACTGTTTCTCTCTTCATAATACTGCATTTGCTCTCTGGCTAGTCCTTTCAACTCTGCATAAAGATCAAATGTGCTGTCGTAACTACATGAGACTGCTACTCAATGTCACCAAATCCCGCCCATTGACAAAGGCACTCCTCACCTCAGGACTAGAGGCCAGAAAAGCTGGGTTTGTCCTGAGGTTGTACAGCTCTGTCTGCAACATTAAAATGTCTGCTACGTTAAAAGGACACCACATTTGCAATTGTCTGTCTTAAAAATAAGGAGAGAAATGTCTGAAGCTAACAGTACCAAAATCATAGGGATATTGTTAATCCATGAGCTACCATGAATACAGTGATTGTTAGCCTTTTCTGCAGTTTTCATCCTCAGGTACTTGTCCTGATGAGTTTTACATTTTCATGCCACACTATACTGCCAGTTACTGTACATTCAGCAGATTCTCTGTAGAGCACATGAAGGGCATCATACAGCACACTTATTACCAACCCACAGAGATTTAAGTGAGAACAACAGGATCCTGCTGTTGGTTTATCATGGGTTTTCTGATCTAGGGGAAGTAGCCATCTCCTTTTTGAATTTAGTTGTCATAAATAATTTCATTAGGTTTGTTTGCTTTTGGCCCATTCTGCACTTAAGTCATTCTGAGCCCTTATTTTCTGCCCACCAGCAAATCAAAACCCAAAAATCCCTCATTGTTCACTCACCTTCCTAGTAAAAGTATATTTCACAGCTGATGTGCCCAAAGGCCATAACTGAAGAAATCTGAAAGCGCCCATCTGAGAAGAGAAAGGTTACAAAAACCAGCACGAAAACAAATGCTCTTACCTGTTTGTAACAAGCCAGCCCCACTGTCTTTGACTCCAAAGTGCTGCTGGATGTCTAGTAACACACCTGTGAGGAAAACAGAGAGAACATACTCAGTGCCTTCAGCCTTTGAAAAGCATACAACTCAAACCTTTTGTGAAGCAGCAGCAAAGCTTCAAATTCCAGCAGACACCTCACTTCTAAAGTTTGCACATTGGCTTCATTACTATACATGCACACTCAATCATTTTGGGCTACTACAGTAACAGCACAGGTAGGTAGATGTAACATCATGCAAAGAGTTTGGGAACAAAATCCTCATGCATGAGAAACCGGTCTTTCGTTTCTACTTAAGATCGATCAGGGTTTTCTTTTTGTTTGTTTTCTGCAGAATCCAGTTCCCTTACCTCTGTTATTTTATGGAAATTCTGCGCCTTAGATGCTTCAAATGGTTTGACAAGACAAACAAATTTCAATTTAACTTCCAAGGCAAGTTTTAACAAATCTCTGTTGGAAGGAGATATGACACAGCAATAGGAGCAATGATGGAAGTTTTCACATTTAACTAGTTCTGGGGGGGCTCTCATTTCCAAAACAAATGTAGAAAATAAATTTAAAATAGCTTAGTAAAGGTAAGTGACCAAATGCTAAGCTTTAAAGCAGCTACAAGCAGAACCAAACCCAACCTTCTATCTTCCCTGCACGCCCATATATTAATTGGCATAAACAATATTAACAGGTTTTGTAGCATTCACATATTCAGCTAGATTTAGCACTTGGGTATCAAACATATAAGTACATATAATGTCAGGTACAAATGAACAGCCATGCTTTTGTAACCAACTAGACAACAGAGAAAACCTACAAGAGACCTTTTATAACTCATCTTGGGGGATATGCATTTGCTAAGCTGAAGATGGGCCAGCTGCATCAGATACAGATCCTTAGGCCTGAACGTTTGTCTATGGTCTAAGCAAACTGCACTCAGACTTCTTGGGTCTGGAACAGAGACAGTTGCTCTCTTAACATCTGGGACTTCCTCATTTAGGCTACCGTCTTCCCCAAAACTGAGGATATGCAAGTATCTTTTTTTAAAAATGAGAAACACCATTCTCCAACTATACTCACCACCTATAAAAGTTCAATTGCAGTTTAAAATTTGATCTGAGACTTTATCCAAAGTGATCCTGCTCACCACTGCAGGTCACGGGAATCAACTAAGCACCCTGAACTCACTCACCATAAATGTCTTGGCTTTTGGGACTGCCAGGATCACACTAAATGACAAACACACAGAGATAAAAGATCCAGAGATAACTATTCCCAGAAGACATCTGGGACAATTCCAAGAAAACAGACATAAATTAAAGGTACTAAAGGAAAAAAAGATACAGAAAATGAAGGAAAAAGAAAGAAAGCTCATTTGGCCTCTTCTGTATTACTCATACATCACCATTTACTCAGGGCAACATTTAGGCTGGCTTTAGACTACCAGTATCTGCCCAGTAACATTAGTGCAACAATCCCCACTTCCATACCCTATCAGACTGTTTAGCACTGAGCACAGAAGGCTCCGGGTGGGGAAGGGCATGAATCTTATCCATGTGCATCAATACTTGATAGGAGAGGGGCTAAAGAAGACAGAGGCAGACTCCTCACGCTGTTGCCCAGTGAAAAGAGGCAAAGGGCACAAACTGAAATCCAGGAAATTCCATTTAAACATAAGAAAAAACTTTTTTACTGTGAGAGTGGTCAAGCAGGTTGTACAGAGAGGTTGTGGATTCCCCATCTCTGGAGATACTCAAAACCCAATAGGACACAGTCCTGAGCAACCTGCTCTAGTTGACCCTGCTTTTAGCAGGACTAGATGATATCCAGAGATCGCTTCCAACCTCAATTATTCTGTGATTCTGTAATTTTCTGAAGTCTTAAGTGCCTGATTATAACCAGCGTGACACAGTGTTCCCCTGTCCCTTCTCTTCCTTTGGAGCACTGCTGTCTACTATAATTGCAACAGGAACTTCTTAGTTTCCTCTTAGATGTAAGCTCCATTTTCAAAATGCCCTGGTATTTCTTGGCTGTCCTTCCCTCATTTGCTCCATTAATAACTGAGATATCATTATCCAGGCAATATCTGCTGAATAAAAATAAATTTTATATTTGCCTAGTAAAACCCTCTGTGGCTTAGATGACTGACTTACTCTCCTTGGTGTCCCACCCTTTCACAAAAAAAACAGTTCTCTTGCAACCCAACCTAGAAACCTTATTCCGCTTAACCAGCTCTGAACACCTTCAATTTATGCTCCGTTATTGGTTGGTCCCAGACTGCCCACATCAGGTGAAGTAAGTCAGAACAACTTGCAGGTACTATAATCACGATTTTATAGAAGATAAACCCATCAACATTCTCAAGAACAACATGGAAGAAGAGAGGAAATACCAAATACAATATTTTCTTATGTTCTCCTATTATGACTCAGTTGTGCTACACAGAAATTAAATACCCTACTAACTCCCTGCAGTTGAGCCCCAGACACTCCAGCTGGAGAAGCCAAGTCAGAGAGATGCAAGCTCTCCTTGCTTTTACAGGCATATTCAATACAAGACTTAATCCAAGCAGGTATATCACTGCGTGGTCAAAGTGATGCCCAATTCACCTCCTGATCCATGGGCAAATGGTTTGCTGATGGATGCCATGCTCCTGTTCAGCCCAAATAACTTGAAGCTTCTTTTACTTCAGTAACAAAGGGCTAAGTTTTGCACCCACCTTTCTTTCAGGATGGGGCTTCAATTCCCGCTGACATGATGAAAGATTTTCATTTTAATAATTAAACTCTGTGACACAGGCTACAAGTATATTACCTAAAGTCTGCAAGGAAAAACAGAGTAGTAAGGGACACTGTAACTGTACTGTTCCCCAGCAAATACTTTAGTTAGGATAGTAACTGATGAAAAAAAATTTACCCTGAAGCTAGTGCAGACACACTACCCTGATGTTGGTTTCATGGTAGAAACCTCTGTGCTGAAGTGATCACCAAGCAGGATTCATACCTTCTAAAACAGGTGGTGTACGAAGGGCAAGAACAAGCCAACATCAGAATCTCACCTGTACAAGAAGAAAAATGGCACAACCTACTGTCCTGCCACAGGATACCAAAGGGACAGATTTAGTGATGCGAACAGGGAGATTAAGACCTGTAGCCCTGCCTTATTAAAACTGTCTGAGAAGGCAGATCCTTGGAGCAGGGGGGTTGGACTAGATTATCTCCACAAGTCTCTTCCGGTCTCAGCTGCTCTGGGTTTCTGTGCTAATCCCGTTATGGAATACACACACACATCCAGAGCTCCCTCCACCAGCTGAAAGGTGCCCACCCTGCCTACAGCAACATATCCCCAGCCACACCAGAATGCCAGCGAGGCACATTAAATCACCAAAAGTTACAAGGAGCAGGAGCCTGGGACGTGATGGAAAACATAGCCTCAGAAAGAAGATTTTTTTTCTGGATTTGCATCAGAAACCAGAACAGCAAGTGCAAGGGATTATAGTGGTGCCTACACAGTAAAGCAGAGGAAGTCTTCCAGTTCATTACAAAGAAATTATCTGTCCAGTGACAATGGCTTTACAGTTCCACAGTGCTTTTTTCCACAAGAGATCATAATGTGTTTTACAAGCTTAAACTACTGTAGCCACAAATTAAATACATTTAGGACACTGAAGTGCAGCCACCTTGGATTAAGCCTACAACTTTATTCTGGTGGTGGAGAGAGAAGTGGGTTCTGTGAATAGTCAATGCAACAGGACAACGTGGAATTGTAAGTCCTGTGTGAGCTTGGAGGAAGGTGTCAGATGTTTAAGAGAGATCTACATGTCTAATTAGCATGAATTTCCTACTCCAAGTCTGTTTTATATTATCTTCAGACTACAGGTGTTTTGATATGGGATGTAGAGAACTAAATTAGAGGCAGCAGCAAGCAGATGATGCAACACATTTATGAAGTGATAGGAGTTTCTCACTGCTGTGGGAGTTTTCTTGCTCAGCACGTTCCTATTGGAAGACACTCCTCCCCTCTTAAATTTGCTCAGCTCTGTTTTCACTTTGCCATGGCAATGACTCACCCCAAACTTTAATAAGATTTAGGGATACAATTAAGCAATGATAGTCCAGGGGAGAATACAGGAAAATGAAAGAGCTTTTGACTTTCCTTTGCTTCTAGATGATGGGAAGGCAGAGATGACTGGAGCCAAGCTCCAGACAATGATCATGTTGCTTGTAGAGATGTGCTCCCAGGTGTCTCACAACACCTGATGCAATCCAAGAAAGGGAAGCCACCACATGTGGCTAACAAGGCCTTTCCTGGATTAAAGCTCATACCTATGTCCCAGGAGGATCTCAAAATAGCCATGAGCAGCTAACAGGCACCACACTTCCTGAGATGGCCTCTCATGAGGGCTGATGGCCATGTGGGATGTCTTTATGATTACAAGGCACACGTTAGTGCTATCACCTATTATTTCTTAAGCACATTCAGCATTCTCAGTACTGAACAAACATGCAGGAAACATGGTGCCAACCTTCCAAAGTATCTTACCAGCTGAACCAGACGCTATTAATGCTGATATAAAGCTTGGAACTCCCTGAGATGAAATATGGGCAGCACTTAGCCAGGAGTGCTGATCAAGATGGGCACAGAGACAGGACTTACTGGGAAACCCAGACAGAGCAATGACTAGTTACTTCATCCCTATCTAGGTTACTTTACTAGGTCTGCTGCACTAATGTCAAAGTACCTGACAAAGACACCAAAGCAGTTATCGGATTTTTGCGGGCACTGGGCATGAAGAGGACTTTTAAGAGCAATTTGGAGGATAAAAGGTCTTTGGGTGTGGAGTGTTAGATAGGGAGGGAATGTCAAGTAAATGGGGAAGAGGAACGTGGCTGACCTCATCCACCTACACTGCCAGAGCATTTCTAGGATCTAGTACAGGATCCAGCATACTCTTGCCTCTCATTCTTTAATGGTCATTTCACAGTGAATATAAAAGACCTGATTCTGAGGCTCTTGGAATGCAGGTCCACATTTAATGGCCTAAGTTATCTCTGATTTAGGGGAAATGCCTTGGGAAAGGCAAATTTTCCTGGAAGTGCACGGTTCGGGCTTCAAATTAGGGAGGTAGGTGGTACTGATCATGCAAGGCAAGCCGCTTGCCTAGATAAGACTTTGTGTTACTGACCAGAGCTACCACAAAACAAAAGCTGCAAGAGTGGAAGGTCATCTGATAGGTGGTAAGAAGATACTTGGAACAGAAGGTCATCTTAGTACATATGTTTTTTGTGGTAACCATCATTTACAGAACTAGTCCATGGTGTGCAGAGTGCATTAGTTGTCCTTTATATTTAAAATAAATGTGGGCACTTCACCTAACCACTGCTACCTGTATATAGGAATAAAGAGTCACCACAGTAAGAAATAGTGTTTGTAAGCTAAGCCACAATGAAATCACAATTTCAAAGCAGAAAGACATCAGAGCTTCCCTGGGAGAGCCCCATTTTCCACTCACCAAAACAAAACATAGTGATTTGATTTCAAACTGCTTCCAAGGCAGGTGCAAAATACAGCATTAGCCTGTGCACTGAGCACAAAGCTACAGAAACAAAGCCACAGGTTTTCAGTTCAGCAAGCCTTGCGTCAGAAACGTCAATACACATTCTTTACACACCGCATGCGTGCCGCAATACCATTGGCCAACATAACTACTTACTTAAAAAGCACATGCATTTTTAAAGGTATCTTGTAATGGGGAAAAATTATGGTGCTTGAAAGAAACCAGAACACAACTTTCCACACGATGCAGGCTGGGCACTGGCAGCAATCATGTGTGCTCCCAGCACTTTCTCTCCTGCCCCACTGCCGCCCTGGACTTGCACCTCTGTTCGGGGAAGCCTCAAAGGAGGTGGAGGAGAATCCAGCTTGCTTCACACACTCCCTTGGCTCACAAAGAGCCAGAGCATATTCTGTACTGACAATTCTTTTTCCTCCATTATCTGTTGCTACCTACCTCTCCTCCTATGAAGGCATTTTCCTTCCCGGGTTATGCTCCCTGGTTCTTCCAGGACCAGCTCCCTCAGGTGGAGGTAGCTAAGCAGGGATAGCCAAGCCCTGGCCTCCTAGCCATGAAAGGCACAAGCCACCTTCATACCATCAGGCTCTTCCTCATGCCTGCAGCCATATTCAACTTGCTTCAAATAATGCATTAAGGAGACACAGGAGTGGTGTACACACCTGTCTGTTCGGAGACATGTGAAAAGATTAGGTGGAGAGAAGTTTATTCTGAGGTCTCTGTGATTGTATCTTCACTGCAACACCAAGGTGTGACTGCAGTTCACACACAGATCCCTAAAGCTTTAAACGAGCTGGCTTCAGCTCAGCCACCCACTAGCTATTAAACACCAGCTTCGCAATTTGGACCCTATTTAAATACTCAGCTGCAGAAAACCTCCGTGGTAGCCCTGCTGATATTTGTACCTCAAGATAAATTCCCACTGCTACCAGAACGAGCAAGTCTAGAACTAAAGTACAGTACCATCGTCTTTGGATTGCCATGAAAGCATTCCCTGACACACAGACTTTCCTTCTGCAAAACTAATTTCTACCGTTGCACAATGTGACAATACACATTGGTGAAACAGTCTTTGGTTTTGAAATAGTATTGCAGGATTAAAAAG
Source organism: Phaethon lepturus (assembly GCF_000687285.1). Classification (NCBI taxonomy): domain Eukaryota; kingdom Metazoa; phylum Chordata; class Aves; order Phaethontiformes; family Phaethontidae; genus Phaethon; species Phaethon lepturus. The sequence goes on along the minus strand of NW_010524448.1, from coordinate 29,427 downwards.
AAGTAAACAAAACAAAACCAGCAACTAGACAAATCAAAACAAGGGTTTCCCAAGAGCTGCTCACACTGGCATGCAAGAAACTTGTGACCTAGAAAGCATTGAAAAGCAACTGCCAACACCCACAGCGGCATGTTTAGAAAGGGGTTTCCCTGAGTAATAAAGCAGAGCACAGTGAAATCCAGCACAGCAGTTCAAGCTGAGGATCAGAATGAGCCAGAGGCTCAGCGCCCAGCACTGGCAGTCATTCACAGGCCATGAAACAGCTGCTTAAAAATCTGCTAACAAAACCCCAGGGTAGGTAAGTGTGAGGGTTCAAAGCCTTCACAGACACCAGTAGCCTCCCACTACCTGCACAGACAGACAGGGGATGGGCTGAAGGCTCATCTCAGAAGACTGTGTTAGAAATCGAGTGCAAACCCGTAAGGGCATACATCTGTAGCTCTGACACGCAAGAGGACTTGCTGTTTACCCTCAGCAGCATTTTCAGTGGGCTTTCATTAGGATAGGTGCTGTACACTCTGCCAGGCACACTACTGCTTGGGTAACTAAATAAAAGTTTGTCTGCTTTGTAGTGACATTCCTATTCTGAATCTAAAACCAGTATTATCCTCAGAGACTTGCACCACCTGTCACACCCACTTTTTCCATTCAATGTTTTTATCATTATTATAATATCAGTGGGAATGTATATGAGCTATTCACTCATTCCCAAAGGCTATTGGCTTACTTGCATGGCATGCAATGAGTAATTAATCATTAGGAAAAAAAAAAGGAATACAATTAACTAAGGGCTTGGAGAAGAAAATATATTATAAAACAATTTCTCCCTCCATCTCTGGCGGGGGCTAGGTAGTAATAAATGATGATTCCTCTACATTAGCTCCACTGTAACACTGTATGCAAAGTCTTATCATAAAACTGCCTGCAAGAGTGGGAGGAAATAAAAAAAGTTCATCAGGTATAGCATCAATTAGCACAAGGCATCATTAACAGAGGGCCAGGCCGTCTAGGGAAGGCAGCACAGGACAGCTAGTCCTGCTCAGATTAAAAAAAAAAAAAAAAAAAAATCAAAACAAATAGGAATTTGAATGCAACTGTGGCTGCCAAATGCTGGGTGCCTCACTGGCAAAACCACACCCTAATCAAATCCCTCATCTCCCTAATTACAGCGTAGGTCTGTTCCCAGGACTATGGCTGGGAAGGAAGCCCTTGTCAAATGGAGAACATGCGATACTCGGCCAACATGAGCCCAAGAGCTTACATAAATTCCAAAACATGGAAGATTTTCCATTTATGATTCGATGCAACAACAGGTCTCACCAGTAAAACTGCAAAATGACATGGGGGTCAAATGTGAGACTAAGCTGACAGCGTCACTTTGCTCTCCTTTCCACCCCTGCCATAGAGCTCCCTATAAAGAGATCCTTAATTTCACCCCTGCCTCATCTCACTTTGAGACTTCTGCCTTAGCCTATCTTAATCAGCCTTGCGATTCCCACAAGCCAAGGAAAGACTTCAATTACAGATAAATGACGTGATTTGGCTGAAAGAACAGGCTAAAATGAATTGTCACCTAGACCTGAACTTAAAAACAAACTCATTCATTGAGACTTGGAACGATTGCTTTATGTGGAATGGTAAAAATCAGAAGCTGTTACAGCTTTAAACAACAAATGGAAATATAAGGAGTAGCTAAGGTTTATGTTAGTAATCTCAAATGACAGGAATCATTAACAGCTTTCAGATGAAGCTGGCCATCCCTGGCATCTCTATTCTGTTTCAGGACTCAGTTCAGACCCCATTTCGAGTTTTTTAACTTACACAAACCAAGCAAGGCACACGCTGCACTGCAATACTTCTGCTCTAACACAGAACAAAACACAGTCTTTACCGAGAGAAAAGGCTGCTCTTGCGCCATTTCAGATCTAAATCAGCAGTCTTAACAGGTTTTCAGACCAAATAGCAGAACTTCAAAAAATATGGACATTATTGCTCCACTTATTCAAATCTTAGAAAATTCAAAGACTCTCCCCTTGTTCACACTCTCTTTATGCATGTTACAGCAGAAAAAAGTGCGCCTGACACCAAAAGCTCTAGTCTTCTGGCTTTCTCATCTTTACAGAAGACTAACAAGTCAAGCTAATTCATGCAATGAAACATATCTCAGAGACTTTGTATATGAACTAATTAAAATAAATAAAAACAGTATAGATAATGATAGAGCACATTAAGTGCATATGAATTCAGCCAGTGACTCACCACTCCCTTGTTTTCCTTATTGGAAAACTCAGCATATCACCATACCGGAGTGACAATGAGTCAGGACACTGGCATGAGCCACAAATTGCGAGGAAATTAAAATAAGCATCTGCAAAATCTCTTTTTGGAGAACTTTTTTGAGATTTTTGCTGGCTTTGTATGGATGTGGCTATGGACTTCACAGCTCTATTCTCATGGTTTTCTGTCTAGACAAAATCAACAAAAGAAAGAATAATTTACAACTTCTTCTAGAGACAATACATAATGATTAGGCTCTTTTTCTCAGAATCAATTTGATGTCTTTACTTTTACATCATCTTACTTACATTTGAAGCATACTACCATATCCTATTGAACGCTTGGTATCACCTTATCTAGTAAATAGGCAGGTATTACTCCCTTGGAACTAGCCAAAGTACATGCAAATATTTTAACAGTATTAAACTGAGAACTAATGACATGCATGACATGAGGATAACAGTTCTCAGCCTAATTCTGTGCAAGCATAACCTCTAGCTGGTCACTTTGTTGCCTGCCTCAGCCACCCACACCATGAGAACTTGCACTGTTATCTTCTCACACAGCCTCAGTTGGACTCCAAATTTTCAGGCAGGCTGGGAAGAGGAAGCTCACCAAAAAGCCTGTGGTACCAAGAGTACCTTCTATGCACAAGCAGTCATGTCTCCGAGGCTGTCAATACATCACATTTCATGATAATAAAATTGATTCAAAACGTTAAACTAAAAAAAATTATTTAAAGCGAAATAAAAAAAATTGCAGGTTTCAAGGTTGCAAAGGCTAACAGAAGAAAGCCTCTACGTTCTCTAATGTCACATTAGAGTAAGGATTTTTTTACCCACTCCTTCCCCTTTTATAGCCACACACGCTTTTGTGACACAGAAGACTGAGATATGAGTGAATAACTGGGGTAATTAGTGACTGATGATTTACAGCAGATGACAGCTAATTTCTCCAGTTAAGAAGATTTCTATCAAATCTGTAGAAACATGCACTCAGATTAGATATACTTCCACTGCATCTCATTTCTCATTTGCATTTTGCTTCTGCTTAGCAATGCTTGAAGCTATTTTGGAACATGACAAGCTGTCCAGGGCATGCTGGTATATTTGTATGTAATTGTAAAGAGCTTCCTATTCTTTTTTACTACAAAGAATGTTTTCTAAAATGCAGGGGAGATTCCAGATGCAGAGGTATCCTGTACAGAGTGGCTTCCAGAAGAAGAGCAGCCAGGTGGTAAAGCAGCCCAGCAGGGAACATCAGGCACATTCCAGGCAGGTTTCTGCTGTGCAGAATCACCAGTTTCTCACTCAAAGCATAACAGCTCTACTGTCATGGTCCTGGGTTAATAAAGAGTTCTGGTAATCAACTTCATGTCAGGATGGGGGTATATGAGCACATCCCCAGCACTCCTGCCAGGTTGCGTACTGATTTTAAAAAGTGGCTTTGCAATGTTAGTTGATGTCTACTGCACCAATCTCCCTCTAGAACTGGACAGGATCATGAGGCTTTAAATGCAAAAGCAGGTAAAGCTGGAATTGTCTATAGCATACACTCCACAGATGGAAACCTAGATAAAACTGTGATGCAAACCTGGTGCTGCAGCCCACTTCTAAGACAGGAAATTTGTAAAAACCAAACCAAAACAAAACAAAAAAACAACACAAAAAAGCAAAGCCCTACTATTTCAAGTAGCTACCTAAATCATCCTGTTTTAACTTTCAGATGAAAAAGCTTCTGGCTGCAGATAAAAATACCTACCCTAACTTTAGTAATCCCAGAATGGCCCTTACTGTTAAATATATGCTTTAAACATCTCTGAGATGCCACTGCTGAATATTGCAAATAGGTTTATGAGTCTGTCAACCTGCATAAAGAAAGGAGGATAAAGATACTCCAAGTCCAGCCTTGCATCCACCTGT